>NC_139946.1:812500-832500 GCF_963454915.1 Gymnoscopelus microlampas
TTCCAACAGATTCTTTATGAAATCAAAGAAGACAACTAATTCACAGCAGTCCAAAAAATAATGTGAAAAGCTCTCATGACCACTTTTACATACATCGCAAGTTGCACTGACAGTTTCATTTATCTTATTTAGCACCACATTTGTATATACTCTGTTGTGTTTAATCAGAAAGTCATTGTTCTCACACTCGCTAGTGTTATATTTTACGTTAACATTAGACCATATCTTTTTTACATCCATATCACCAAACACCCTTCTCCAAACAGTCTCAGCTGCTGGTTCCTTTACAATATCCACTAACAATAAATCATACACTTGCTTTACACTTATACTCCCCACACCACATTTCTCCCCATTCAACATTACATACATGTCCGGCAAGGGATCTTTACCTTTCACCACACATTGTCTTTCAATTATGTTTTTCCACTCTATAGGTATACTTGATATAATTTTTCCATATATTCTGTCTACTTTGTCATTCCTTCTAATTGTTCTACAGAGTCATAGATGCAACCTACTCTGAGGAATCCTGGGATAACCTCATACATTATATCTCTGACCTGTTTTATTCCGCCCTCCATAAATTTTGGCTCATACAATGTTTTGTCTTTATATTTGAACTTTTCATTTAAAAACAGTGGCAAATTAATAAATGACTCTAGGCACCCACATTCATAGTCCACCTTGGGCAGAAACCTTCTCCACGCCTCTAATACCTCCCTATATAGTTCCGGTATCCCCACCGTCATTGATTGTTTGAAACCCATGTACCAACCATAGTCCCCCATCCCACCCACATCATTGATATACTTTCTCAAAAACTCCTTCCACCCGTATCTCCACGTCCCCTCTATGTACTTTTTGACAGTTTTCATCCTCATTGCAGCCCTCTTTGTTTGCAAATCTAATAACTTTAGCCCTCCCTCTTGTGCCCTACCCACCAGTGTGTTGCGAGCAATTTTCACCCCCTTCCCTTCCCAAATGAAATCCCTCACAATTGTATTTAGCTCGTTCATTACCCACTCGGGCATCTCAACGACATTCATCACATACACACACACTGACAACAACAAACTATTCACCACAATTACCTTCCCTTTTAACCTCAATCTCCTTGCCTTCCATGTTGTGCAAACACCTCTTATTTTGTTAATTACCCCTGTCCATGTTGCATCCCTCGCCTCCTTACTGTCAACACCTAAGTGCACTCCCAATACCTTAATAAACCTATTCTCCACCCTCAATCCCACATCCACTCGCTCTACCCCTCCTATGTACATTATCTCAGACTTGTCCACATTTATTTTTGCACCCGCTGCCCTCCCATATACTTCTACCAGCTCCAACACCCTTTTAACGCTCCCACTGTCCCTCACTGTGACTGTAGTGTCATCTGCATACTGATTGATGACAGAAACCCCACCATAAGGCAACATAATCCCTTTTACTTCCTTATCCATTTTAATCAATGAAGCCAAGGGCTCCACTGAAATAGCATACAATAATGCGGACAGCGGACACCCTTGCCTCACAGACCTTTCCACCTCAAACCTATCTGTTAAAACCCCATTCACCTTTACACAACTCTTTGCACTCCCATACAACCTCCTCACCCATCCCACCAGTCCTTCCCCAAATCCAAACCTCTCTAGTACCTTAAACAAGAACTCATGTTCCACCCGATCAAATGCCTTATTCCAATCTATCCCAACCACTATTCCCCCCATCCCATCCCGTTTCAAGTACTCTATTACGTCTCTAACTGTCGCTATAGTATCTGATATGTCCCTACCTGGTATACTGTAGCTTTGTGTTGGTTGTACTATTTCACCTATCACTCCCTTCACCCTATTAGCTAGCACCTTAGTCAGAATTTTATAGTCTACATTCAGTAAACTAATTGGCCTATAATTCTCTAAATCTAGCTTACTCCCCTTTTTCTTATACACTGTCGCTATAACCCCTTCCACCATCCTATCCTGCACCACCCCTGTTCTCTCCATAGCTCCAAATACCTGCACTAAAATTGCTGCTACGTCATGTTTAAAACTCTTATACCATTCCACCACTATCCCATCACTCCCCGGGCTTTTTCCAGTTCTCAAACCCTCTATTGCTTCTAACACCTCTTCCTCACTTATTTCTCTATCACACCCTGTCATATCCCCCACGCTCAGTTTCCTATCTACACTATCTAACACCTCTTCTATACTCCTCTCATCTACTCCCCCCCTCTTATACAAATCCCCATAGAACTCCTGCACTCTCTCCAATATCTCCACATAATCCTCTGTTGCCTCCCCATTCTTTAGATTTATCTCATGTATGTATGTCTTGCTCTGCCTCCTCTTCTCCAAACCCAAAAAATAGCCAGTGCATTTCTCTCCCTCCAATGCGTACCTCGCCTTACTCCTCAATATGGCTCCTCTACACTTCTCTCTCTCATACTGTTCCAATTCCATCTTTGCCTTTATGTAATTATCCATGCTATATCCCTCTGCATCCTCTGCCCTGCTCAACTCCACCTCCAATCTCTTCCTTAACCTCTTCTCTTCCTTCCATTTCTCCCACTTCCTTTTCTTGCTGTACTTAATGCTAATGCATTTGATTTGGTCCTTCATCACCTCCCATCTCTCCCCTATCCTGTCATCTAAACTATCCTCGCCTATATCCTCCTCTACCCTCTCCTTGTGCCTGTCAAATAACACCTTCATCTGCTGCTCATACTCCTCTTCCTCAACATACTCTGCATTTAGTATCCACATCCCACCCCCTATCTCGTCTTTTCCCACCTTGATGCTAAACCTGACCCCATCATGATCACTAAAGCTGTTCCTCTGGTGTCTTATTCTATCTATGTACTTAATAATCTCCCCATGGACCAACACCAAATCTATCCTACTCTGTTTCAATACCCCATCCCTCATCTGCCTTCTTGTAAATTCCCTCTTCTCGGGATTCTCATACCTCCACACATCTATCAAGTCTTTATCTCTCATCACGTCCATTAACATACCCCTTGACTTTTCCCACCTGAACTCCACCCCTCTACCAACATCTAACCTACTACACCTAATATTAAAGTCCCCTACTATAATACACCTCCCGACCACTAGCTCTCTCAACTCTGCAATAATAATCCTCCTGTCTGCTTCTACATTTGGTACGTAAATATTAATTAACCTAAAGCACAACTTCCTATATTCAAATTCTATTACCAATATCCTCCCAGTGCTGTCCTTATAAACCTCCTTTACATTCTCTACTTTGTCTTTTTTAAGCATTATTGCAACGCCCCTTGCATTCCTAGCACCATTATTATAGAAGATATCCCCCTCCCATTCCTTTCTCACATCCTTCATCACCACCCCATCCCAATTGGTTTCCTGTAAGCACAAAATATCACTCCTGTATACATACAACAACTCTTTAACCTTCTCCATATTCCGTAACCCGTTTACATTTACAGAAGTTACAGTGGCCATGAGAGCAAAACAAAGAAAGCAAAGTATAAAACCAGACATTATGCAAACATTTTAAGTATTACCCCGTGGTCCTTTAATCCTGTCTTCCCGTACCTTGTCCTTTTCTGCCTTCCTCTTTGCAGCCAACTTCTGTGCTAGCCCCTCCCCCCTCTCCCCACCCCCCCTTTCCCCTCTCCCCCTCGGACCTTGTTGCCCTTTGACGTCTCTCTGTCCATACCTCCAATCCATCTCACCGTTGTCTTCATCTTCCACACTTTCGCCCTCCTCCTGTCCCTCCATTGACTCTGCCACAGGCTCGCTGCTGGGTTGGCCCTTTCCCGACCCAGCAGCCGCCCCATCCATGGTAGCTCTGCTCTCCTGCCCAGCGGGCAAGTGTTGTGTGGAAGCAACGCTGGAAGCGGGAGGGCTGCTGGCCCGCCCGCCTCCATCACTAGCAGGCTCCTCTTCATCCACCGCACTCTCTGGGGCCGGCGCCACAGGCTCCGCCTCCTTGTCCTCATTCTGCACTCCCGTCTCCTCTTCTGCCTCATCAGAACTGTCCTCGTCCCCACCACCGTCCTGTGATGAGGCCTCAGAAGCCCGCTCCTCTGCAGTGTGACAGGTGCACCACTCTTTCTTCTCTTTGCAGCCTCTACAGCGCCCGCACTCCCGTGCATAATGGCCCTGGCCCGCACAGATATAGCACCTGAAGTCCGGACAGTCCATGAGAATGTGCCCGGGCTGAATGCACAGCCTGCACACCTTCACCTGCCGATCGTGAATCACCCGGAAGTACTCAGTCCCCTCCAGCGTTATAAACTGGGTCGAATATGGCAGCGACTTCACAGTGTCCGTAAATCTGACCTTCAAGCTCCTCGTCCCGTCTGCGATGTCGGTACCAGGCCACATCCTCCTTCTGAGGGGGGATATGGGCTTCACCCCCCACCCAGCCAACTTTCCCAAAATCGTCTCGTCCTCAATATATGTTGGCAGATTCATAAACGAAACCACAAGCTCATAGCGTGACAGTTCCTTTGCCATAATCCTGCTGTTCTTGATCTTCAGTCCGTCCAGTAGTTTAGTTTTTCCTCTGTCGTCCTTCATTGTCACTTCATATTTGCCTCCTTCTTTAACTCTGCATCCAACAACAACTCCACACTCCTTCTTTACCGCTGCCAGCATTTCCATCATAGTAACACCATCCTGCCCCTGTATTTCAACCCCAAGCGTTAGAGTCCTCTCATACTGTCCTTTAATTTCGTTCTGCTTGTCATTTCCCACCTCTGGTGCTTGCTTCTGTTCCGTCCCCATTGTTGTCTCGATAAACCAGCAAAACAGCCCAAAAATAAATCCCCCAAACAGCAAGCTGCTGGGGGATTAAAAACACAGACAAAAAAAAACTACTGTACTCAAATAAACACACACTATAAGCAAAATAAGTAGACTTCAGTCACTCCAGAAGACTCTCAAAACACAGACCAAACTCTCCCAGCTGCACTCAATCGGTGTGTCAGGGTGGTATGGCCGTAAGCAACAGCAGCAGCGGCCGGTAGGCCTTATATAGATGACAGTGGCCCTGCTGTGGAGTGTGTGCATTCCTTTACTCTACTTAGGCTGGGCTGCTAAAGGTTACAAGTGACATTTTTCAGCAGTGACATTTTGTTAGTTAGTGCTGCATTCATAAACATGACGATTGCTCATTCAGTCAGTCTGCCAAATGAAAAAAGCTTACAGCACCTGGTATTCCCAGGCGGTCTCCCATCCAAGTACTAACCAGGCCCGACCCTGCTTAGCTTCCGAGATCGGACGAGATCGGGCGTGTTCAGGGTGGTATGGCCGTAAGCAACAGCAGCAGCGGCCGGTAGGCCTTATATACTGCAGATGACAGTGGCCCTGCTGTGGAGTGTGTGCATTCCTTTACTCTACTTAGGCTGGGCTGCTAAAGGTTACAAGTGACATTTTTCAGCATTGACATTTTGTTAGTTAGTGCTGCATTCATAAACATGACGATTGCTCATTCAGTCAGTCTGCCAAATGAAAAAAGCTTACAGCACCTGGTATTCCCAGGCGGTCTCCCATCCAAGTACTAACCAGGCCCGACCCTGCTTAGCTTCCGAGATGGGACGAGATCGGGCGTGTTCAGGGTGGTATGGCCGTAAGCAACAGCAGCAGCGGCCGGTAGGCCTTATATAGATGACAGTGGCCCTGCTGTGGAGTGTGGGCATTCCTTTACTCTACTTAGGCTGGGCTGCTAAAGGTTACAAGTGACATTTTTCAGCAGTGACATTTTGTTAGTTAGTGCTGCATTCATAAACATGACGATTGCTCATTCAGTCAGTCTGCCAAATGAAAAAAGCTTACAGCACCTGGTATTCCCAGGCGGTCTCCCATCCAAGTACTAACCAGGCCCGACCCTGCTTAGCTTCCGAGATCGGACGAGATCGGGCGTGTTCAAGGTGGTATGGCCGTAAGCAACAGCAGCAGCGGCCGGTAGGCCTTATATAGATGACAGTGGCCCTGCTGTGGAGTGTGTGCATTCCTTTACTCTACTTAGGCTGGGCTGCTAAAGGTTACAAGTGACATTTTTCAGCAGTGACATTTTGTTAGTTAGTGCTGCATTCATAAACGTGACGATTGCTCATTCAGTCAGTCTGCCAAATGAAAAAAGCTTACAGCACCTGGTATTCCCAGGCGGTCTCCCATCCAAGTACTAACCAGGCCCGACCCTGTTTAGCTTCCGAGATCGGACAAGATCGGGCGTGTTCAGGGTGGTATGGCCGTAAGCAACAGCGGCAGCGGCCGGTAGGCCTTATATAGATGACAGTGGCCCTGCTGTGGAGTGTGTGCATTCCTTTACTCTACTTAGGCTGGGCTGCTAAAGGTTACAAGTGACATTTTTCAGCAGTGACATTTTGTTAGTTAGTGCTGCATTCATAAACATGACGATTGCTCATTCAGTCAGTCTGCCAAATGAAAAAAGCTTACAGCACCTGGTATTCCCAGGCGGTCTCCATCCAAGTACTAACCAGGCCCGACCCTGCTTAGCTTCCGAGATCAGACGAGATCGGGCGTGTTCAGGGTGGTATGGCCGTAAGCAACAGCAGCAGCGGCCGGTAGGCCTTATATAGATGACAGTGGCCCTGCTGTGGAGTGTGTGCATTCCTTTACTCTACTTAGGCTGGGCTGCTAAAGGTTACAAGTGACATTTTTCAGCAGTGACATTTTGTTAGTTAGTGCTGCATTCATAAACATGACGATTGCTCATTCAGTCAGTCTGCCAAATGAAAAAAGCTTACAGCACCTGGTATTCCCAGGCGGTCTCCCATCCAAGTACTAACCAGGCCCGACCCTGCTTAGCTTCCGAGATCGGGCGTGTTCAGGGTGGTATGGCCGTAAGCAACAGCAGCAGCGGCCGGTAGGCCTTATATAGATGACAGTGGCCCTGCTGTGGAGTGTGTGCATTCCTTTACTCTACTTAGGCTGGGCTGCTAAAGGTTACAAGTGACATTTTTCAGCAGTGACATTTTGTTAGTTAGTGCTGCATTCATAAACATGACGATTGCTCATTCAGTCAGTCTGCCAAATGAAAAAAGCTTACAGCACCTGGTATTCCCAGGCGGTCTCCCATCCAAGTACTAACCAGGCCCGACCCTGCTTAGCTTCCGAGATCGGGCGTGTTCAGGGTGGTATGGCCGTAAGCAACAGCAGCAGCGGCCGGTAGGCCTTATATAGATGACAGTGGCCCTGCTGTGGAGTGTGTGCATTCCTTTACTCTACTTAGGCTGGGCTGCTAAAGGTTACAAGTGACATTTTTCAGCAGTGACATTTTGTTAGTTAGTGCTGCATTCATAAACATGACGATTGCTCATTCAGTCAGTCTGCCAAATGAAAAAAGCTTACAGCACCTGGTATTCCCAGGCGGTCTCCCATCCAAGTACTAACCAGGCCAGACCCAGCTTAGCTTCCGAGATCGGACGAGATCGGGCGTGTTCTTTTTTTTTTAATCTTTTTTTTTTTTTTTTCAATACAGGTTCACACACTATTTTGTATTGCTGTACAGCATAATTATGAACACCACAACAGTAAAAAACATAGAAGTCAATCCATGATTTTGTCGCCCTCAAGTGGACAAAATCAATAGCAACAACAAAAATCATAGAATTCAACCCAAGGTCTGTGTCTCCCTCAAGTGGACAAAATCAACAACAACATCCAAAACCTTCTTTTTACCAGTTAAACAAGATGCCCCCCACCTCCCCTTCTTGAATAAATGTGTTCCCACTCACAAAAAACTCTTTAACTCCCTTCCCTCCATATTTACAAATTAATCCCACATCTCTTCTCATTATAGATTTGAATAATTCTTTAATGTTCACCTTTCGGCCCTCAAAATGTGCATAATTCCGTCTAAAGACCACTGCAAGTCTAGCATGACTCAACACAAAATTCATTAAACTGACTTTTTTGCTCCCAAAAAGTCCAAACAAAAACAATTTTCTCCACCCTTCCTTTAGATCCAACCCCACACTAAAATTAAATTCCAACAGATTCTTTATGAAATCAAAGAAGACAACTAATTCACAGCAGTCCAAAAAATAATGTGAAAAGCTCTCATGACCACTTTTACATACATCGCAAGTTGCACTGACAGTTTCATTTATCTTATTTAGCACCACATTTGTATATACTCTGTTGTGTTTAATCAGAAAGTCATTGTTCTCACACTCGCTAGTGTTATATTTTACGTTAACATTAGACCATATCTTTTTTACATCCATATCACCAAACACCCTTCTCCAAACAGTCTCAGCTGCTGGTTCCTTTACAATATCCACTAACAATAAATCATACACTTGCTTTACACTTATACTCCCCACACCACATTTCTCCCCATTCAACATTACATACATGTCCGGCAAGGGATCTTTACCTTTCACCACACATTGTCTTTCAATTATGTTTTTCCACTCTATAGGTATACTTGATATAATTTTTCCATATATTCTGTCTACTTTGTCATTCCTTCTAATTGTTCTACAGAGTCATAGATGCAACCTACTCTGAGGAATCCTGGGATAACCTCATACATTATATCTCTGACCTGTTTTATTCCGCCCTCCATAAATTTTGGCTCATACAATGTTTTGTCTTTATATTTGAACTTTTCATTTAAAAACAGTGGCAAATTAATAAATGACTCTAGGCACCCACATTCATAGTCCACCTTGGGCAGAAACCTTCTCCACGCCTCTAATACCTCCCTATATAGTTCCGGTATCCCCACCGTCATTGATTGTTTGAAACCCATGTACCAACCATAGTCCCCCATCCCACCCACATCATTGATATACTTTCTCAAAAACTCCTTCCACCCGTATCTCCACGTCCCCTCTATGTACTTTTTGACAGTTTTCATCCTCATTGCAGCCCTCTTTGTTTGCAAATCTAATAACTTTAGCCCTCCCTCTTGTGCCCTACCCACCAGTGTGTTGCGAGCAATTTTCACCCCCTTCCCTTCCCAAATGAAATCCCTCACAATTGTATTTAGCTCGTTCATTACCCACTCGGGCATCTCAACGACATTCATCACATACACACACACTGACAACAACAAACTATTCACCACAATTACCTTCCCTTTTAACCTCAATCTCCTTGCCTTCCATGTTGTGCAAACACCTCTTATTTTGTTAATTACCCCTGTCCATGTTGCATCCCTCGCCTCCTTACTGTCAACACCTAAGTGCACTCCCAATACCTTAATAAACCTATTCTCCACCCTCAATCCCACATCCACTCGCTCTACCCCTCCTATGTACATTATCTCAGACTTGTCCACATTTATTTTTGCACCCGCTGCCCTCCCATATACTTCTACCAGCTCCAACACCCTTTTAACGCTCCCACTGTCCCTCACTGTGACTGTAGTGTCATCTGCATACTGATTGATGACAGAAACCCCACCATAAGGCAACATAATCCCTTTTACTTCCTTATCCATTTTAATCAATGAAGCCAAGGGCTCCACTGAAATAGCATACAATAATGCGGACAGCGGACACCCTTGCCTCACAGACCTTTCCACCTCAAACCTATCTGTTAAAACCCCATTCACCTTTACACAACTCTTTGCACTCCCATACAACCTCCTCACCCATCCCACCAGTCCTTCCCCAAATCCAAACCTCTCTAGTACCTTAAACAAGAACTCATGTTCCACCCGATCAAATGCCTTATTCCAATCTATCCCAACCACTATTCCCCCCATCCCATCCCGTTTCAAGTACTCTATTACGTCTCTAACTGTCGCTATAGTATCTGATATGTCCCTACCTGGTATACTGTAGCTTTGTGTTGGTTGTACTATTTCACCTATCACTCCCTTCACCCTATTAGCTAGCACCTTAGTCAGAATTTTATAGTCTACATTCAGTAAACTAATTGGCCTATAATTCTCTAAATCTAGCTTACTCCCCTTTTTCTTATACACTGTCGCTATAACCCCTTCCACCATCCTATCCTGCACCACCCCTGTTCTCTCCATAGCTCCAAATACCTGCACTAAAATTGCTGCTACGTCATGTTTAAAACTCTTATACCATTCCACCACTATCCCATCACTCCCCGGGCTTTTTCCAGTTCTCAAACCCTCTATTGCTTCTAACACCTCTTCCTCACTTATTTCTCTATCACACCCTGTCATATCCCCCACGCTCAGTTTCCTATCTACACTATCTAACACCTCTTCTATACTCCTCTCATCTACTCCCCCCCTCTTATACAAATCCCCATAGAACTCCTGCACTCTCTCCAATATCTCCACATAATCCTCTGTTGCCTCCCCATTCTTTAGATTTATCTCATGTATGTATGTCTTGCTCTGCCTCCTCTTCTCCAAACCCAAAAAATAGCCAGTGCATTTCTCTCCCTCCAATGCGTACCTCGCCTTACTCCTCAATATGGCTCCTCTACACTTCTCTCTCTCATACTGTTCCAATTCCATCTTTGCCTTTATGTAATTATCCATGCTATATCCCTCTGCATCCTCTGCCCTGCTCAACTCCACCTCCAATCTCTTCCTTAACCTCTTCTCTTCCTTCCATTTCTCCCACTTCCTTTTCTTGCTGTACTTAATGCTAATGCATTTGATTTGGTCCTTCATCACCTCCCATCTCTCCCCTATCCTGTCATCTAAACTATCCTCGCCTATATCCTCCTCTACCCTCTCCTTGTGCCTGTCAAATAACACCTTCATCTGCTGCTCATACTCCTCTTCCTCAACATACTCTGCATTTAGTATCCACATCCCACCCCCTATCTCGTCTTTTCCCACCTTGATGCTAAACCTGACCCCATCATGATCACTAAAGCTGTTCCTCTGGTGTCTTATTCTATCTATGTACTTAATAATCTCCCCATGGACCAACACCAAATCTATCCTACTCTGTTTCAATACCCCATCCCTCATCTGCCTTCTTGTAAATTCCCTCTTCTCGGGATTCTCATACCTCCACACATCTATCAAGTCTTTATCTCTCATCACGTCCATTAACATACCCCTTGACTTTTCCCACCTGAACTCCACCCCTCTACCAACATCTAACCTACTACACCTAATATTAAAGTCCCCTACTATAATACACCTCCCGACCACTAGCTCTCTCAACTCTGCAATAATAATCCTCCTGTCTGCTTCTACATTTGGTACGTAAATATTAATTAACCTAAAGCACAACTTCCTATATTCAAATTCTATTACCAATATCCTCCCAGTGCTGTCCTTATAAACCTCCTTTACATTCTCTACTTTGTCTTTTTTAAGCATTATTGCAACGCCCCTTGCATTCCTAGCACCATTATTATAGAAGATATCCCCCTCCCATTCCTTTCTCACATCCTTCATCACCACCCCATCCCAATTGGTTTCCTGTAAGCACAAAATATCACTCCTGTATACATACAACAACTCTTTAACCTTCTCCATATTCCGTAACCCGTTTACATTTACAGAAGTTACAGTGGCCATGAGAGCAAAACAAAGAAAGCAAAGTATAAAACCAGACATTATGCAAACATTTTAAGTATTACCCCGTGGTCCTTTAATCCTGTCTTCCCGTACCTTGTCCTTTTCTGCCTTCCTCTTTGCAGCCAACTTCTGTGCTAGCCCCTCCCCCCTCTCCCCACCCCCCCTTTCCCCTCTCCCCCTCGGACCTTGTTGCCCTTTGACGTCTCTCTGTCCATACCTCCAATCCATCTCACCGTTGTCTTCATCTTCCACACTTTCGCCCTCCTCCTGTCCCTCCATTGACTCTGCCACAGGCTCGCTGCTGGGTTGGCCCTTTCCCGACCCAGCAGCCGCCCCATCCATGGTAGCTCTGCTCTCCTGCCCAGCGGGCAAGTGTTGTGTGGAAGCAACGCTGGAAGCGGGAGGGCTGCTGGCCCGCCCGCCTCCATCACTAGCAGGCTCCTCTTCATCCACCGCACTCTCTGGGGCCGGCGCCACAGGCTCCGCCTCCTTGTCCTCATTCTGCACTCCCGTCTCCTCTTCTGCCTCATCAGAACTGTCCTCGTCCCCACCACCGTCCTGTGATGAGGCCTCAGAAGCCCGCTCCTCTGCAGTGTGACAGGTGCACCACTCTTTCTTCTCTTTGCAGCCTCTACAGCGCCCGCACTCCCGTGCATAATGGCCCTGGCCCGCACAGATATAGCACCTGAAGTCCGGACAGTCCATGAGAATGTGCCCGGGCTGAATGCACAGCCTGCACACCTTCACCTGCCGATCGTGAATCACCCGGAAGTACTCAGTCCCCTCCAGCGTTATAAACTGGGTCGAATATGGCAGCGACTTCACAGTGTCCGTAAATCTGACCTTCAAGCTCCTCGTCCCGTCTGCGATGTCGGTACCAGGCCACATCCTCCTTCTGAGGGGGGATATGGGCTTCACCCCCCACCCAGCCAACTTTCCCAAAATCGTCTCGTCCTCAATATATGTTGGCAGATTCATAAACGAAACCACAAGCTCATAGCGTGACAGTTCCTTTGCCATAATCCTGCTGTTCTTGATCTTCAGTCCGTCCAGTAGTTTAGTTTTTCCTCTGTCGTCCTTCATTGTCACTTCATATTTGCCTCCTTCTTTAACTCTGCATCCAACAACAACTCCACACTCCTTCTTTACCGCTGCCAGCATTTCCATCATAGTAACACCATCCTGCCCCTGTATTTCAACCCCAAGCGTTAGAGTCCTCTCATACTGTCCTTTAATTTCGTTCTGCTTGTCATTTCCCACCTCTGGTGCTTGCTTCTGTTCCGTCCCCATTGTTGTCTCGATAAACCAGCAAAACAGCCCAAAAATAAATCCCCCAAACAGCAAGCTGCTGGGGGATTAAAAACACAGACAAAAAAAAACTACTGTACTCAAATAAACACACACTATAAGCAAAATAAGTAGACTTCAGTCACTCCAGAAGACTCTCAAAACACAGACCAAACTCTCCCAGCTGCACTCAATCGGTGTGTCAGGGTGGTATGGCCGTAAGCAACAGCAGCAGCGGCCGGTAGGCCTTATATAGATGACAGTGGCCCTGCTGTGGAGTGTGTGCATTCCTTTACTCTACTTAGGCTGGGCTGCTAAAGGTTACAAGTGACATTTTTCAGCAGTGACATTTTGTTAGTTAGTGCTGCATTCATAAACATGACGATTGCTCATTCAGTCAGTCTGCCAAATGAAAAAAGCTTACAGCACCTGGTATTCCCAGGCGGTCTCCCATCCAAGTACTAACAAGGCCCGACCCTGCTTAGCTTCCGAGATCGGACGAGATCGGGCGTGTTCAGGGTGGTATGGCCGTAAGCAACAGCAGCAGCGGCCGGTAGGCCTTATATACTGCAGATGACAGTGGCCCTGCTGTGGAGTGTGTGCATTCCTTTACTCTACTTAGGCTGGGCTGCTAAAGGTTACAAGTGACATTTTTCAGCATTGACATTTTGTTAGTTAGTGCTGCATTCATAAACATGACGATTGCTCATTCAGTCAGTCTGCCAAATGAAAAAAGCTTACAGCACCTGGTATTCCCAGGCGGTCTCCCATCCAAGTACTAACCAGGCCCGACCCTGCTTAGCTTCCGAGATGGGACGAGATCGGGCGTGTTCAGGGTGGTATGGCCGTAAGCAACAGCAGCAGCGGCCGGTAGGCCTTATATAGATGACAGTGGCCCTGCTGTGGAGTGTGGGCATTCCTTTACTCTACTTAGGCTGGGCTGCTAAAGGTTACAAGTGACATTTTTCAGCAGTGACATTTTGTTAGTTAGTGCTGCATTCATAAACATGACGATTGCTCATTCAGTCAGTCTGCCAAATGAAAAAAGCTTACAGCACCTGGTATTCCCAGGCGGTCTCCCATCCAAGTACTAACCAGGCCCGACCCTGCTTAGCTTCCGAGATCGGACGAGATCGGGCGTGTTCAAGGTGGTATGGCCGTAAGCAACAGCAGCAGCGGCCGGTAGGCCTTATATAGATGACAGTGGCCCTGCTGTGGAGTGTGTGCATTCCTTTACTCTACTTAGGCTGGGCTGCTAAAGGTTACAAGTGACATTTTTCAGCAGTGACATTTTGTTAGTTAGTGCTGCATTCATAAACGTGACGATTGCTCATTCAGTCAGTCTGCCAAATGAAAAAAGCTTACAGCACCTGGTATTCCCAGGCGGTCTCCCATCCAAGTACTAACCAGGCCCGACCCTGTTTAGCTTCCGAGATCGGACAAGATCGGGCGTGTTCAGGGTGGTATGGCCGTAAGCAACAGCGGCAGCGGCCGGTAGGCCTTATATAGATGACAGTGGCCCTGCTGTGGAGTGTGTGCATTCCTTTACTCTACTTAGGCTGGGCTGCTAAAGGTTACAAGTGACATTTTTCAGCAGTGACATTTTGTTAGTTAGTGCTGCATTCATAAACATGACGATTGCTCATTCAGTCAGTCTGCCAAATGAAAAAAGCTTACAGCACCTGGTATTCCCAGGCGGTCTCCCATCCAAGTACTAACCAGGCCAGACCCAGCTTAGCTTCCGAGATCGGACGAGATCGGGCGTGTTCTTTTTTTTTTAATCTTTTTTTTTTTTTTTTCAATACAGGTTCACACACTATTTTGTATTGCTGTACAGCATAATTATGAACACCACAACAGTAAAAAACATAGAAGTCAATCCATGATTTTGTCGCCCTCAAGTGGACAAAATCAATAGCAACAACAAAAATCATAGAATTCAACCCAAGGTCTGTGTCTCCCTCAAGTGGACAAAATCAACAACAACATCCAAAACCTTCTTTTTACCAGTTAAACAAGATGCCCCCCACCTCCCCTTCTTGAATAAATGTGTTCCCACTCACAAAAAACTCTTTAACTCCCTTCCCTCCATATTTACAAATTAATCCCACATCTCTTCTCATTATAGATTTGAATAATTCTTTAATGTTCACCTTTCGGCCCTCAAAATGTGCATAATTCCGTCTAAAGACCACTGCAAGTCTAGCATGACTCAACACAAAATTCATTAAACTGACTTTTTTGCTCCCAAAAAGTCCAAACAAAAACAATTTTCTCCACCCTTCCTTTAGATCCAACCCCACACTAAAATTAAATTCCAACAGATTCTTTATGAAATCAAAGAAGACAACTAATTCACAGCAGTCCAAAAAATAATGTGAAAAGCTCTCATGACCACTTTTACATACATCGCAAGTTGCACTGACAGTTTCATTTATCTTATTTAGCACCACATTTGTATATACTCTGTTGTGTTTAATCAGAAAGTCATTGTTCTCACACTCGCTAGTGTTATATTTTACGTTAACATTAGACCATATCTTTTTTACATCCATATCACCAAACACCCTTCTCCAAACAGTCTCAGCTGCTGGTTCCTTTACAATATCCACTAACAATAAATCATACACTTGCTTTACACTTATACTCCCCACACCACATTTCTCCCCATTCAACATTACATACATGTCCGGCAAGGGATCTTTACCTTTCACCACACATTGTCTTTCAATTATGTTTTTCCACTCTATAGGTATACTTGATATAATTTTTCCATATATTCTGTCTACTTTGTCATTCCTTCTAATTGTTCTACAGAGTCATAGATGCAACCTACTCTGAGGAATCCTGGGATAACCTCATACATTATATCTCTGACCTGTTTTATTCCGCCCTCCATAAATTTTGGCTCATACAATGTTTTGTCTTTATATTTGAACTTTTCATTTAAAAACAGTGGCAAATTAATAAATGACTCTAGGCACCCACATTCATAGTCCACCTTGGGCAGAAACCTTCTCCACGCCTCTAATACCTCCCTATATAGTTCCGGTATCCCCACCGTCATTGATTGTTTGAAACCCATGTACCAACCATAGTCCCCCATCCCACCCACATCATTGATATACTTTCTCAAAAACTCCTTCCACCCGTATCTCCACGTCCCCTCTATGTACTTTTTGACAGTTTTCATCCTCATTGCAGCCCTCTTTGTTTGCAAATCTAATAACTTTAGCCCTCCCTCTTGTGCCCTACCCACCAGTGTGTTGCGAGCAATTTTCACCCCCTTCCCTTCCCAAATGAAATCCCTCACAATTGTATTTAGCTCGTTCATTACCCACTCGGGCATCTCAACGACATTCATCACATACACACACACTGACAACAACAAACTATTCACCACAATTACCTTCCCTTTTAACCTCAATCTCCTTGCCTTCCATGTTGTGCAAACACCTCTTATTTTGTTAATTACCCCTGTCCATGTTGCATCCCTCGCCTCCTTACTGTCAACACCTAAGTGCACTCCCAATACCTTAATAAACCTATTCTCCACCCTCAATCCCACATCCACTCGCTCTACCCCTCCTATGTACATTATCTCAGACTTGTCCACATTTATTTTTGCACCCGCTGCCCTCCCATATACTTCTACCAGCTCCAACACCCTTTTAACGCTCCCACTGTCCCTCACTGTGACTGTAGTGTCATCTGCATACTGATTGATGACAGAAACCCCACCATAAGGCAACATAATCCCTTTTACTTCCTTATCCATTTTAATCAATGAAGCCAAGGGCTCCACTGAAATAGCATACAATAATGCGGACAGCGGACACCCTTGCCTCACAGACCTTTCCACCTCAAACCTATCTGTTAAAACCCCATTCACCTTTACACAACTCTTTGCACTCCCATACAACCTCCTCACCCATCCCACCAGTCCTTCCCCAAATCCAAACCTCTCTAGTACCTTAAACAAGAACTCATGTTCCACCCGATCAAATGCCTTATTCCAATCTATCCCAACCACTATTCCCCCCATCCCATCCCGTTTCAAGTACTCTATTACGTCTCTAACTGTCGCTATAGTATCTGATATGTCCCTACCTGGTATACTGTAGCTTTGTGTTGGTTGTACTATTTCACCTATCACTCCCTTCACCCTATTAGCTAGCACCTTAGTCAGAATTTTATAGTCTACATTCAGTAAACTAATTGGCCTATAATTCTCTAAATCTAGCTTACTCCCCTTTTTCTTATACACTGTCGCTATAACCCCTTCCACCATCCTATCCTGCACCACCCCTGTTCTCTCCATAGCTCCAAATACCTGCACTAAAATTGCTGCTACGTCATGTTTAAAACTCTTATACCATTCCACCACTATCCCATCACTCCCCGGGCTTTTTCCAGTTCTCAAACCCTCTATTGCTTCTAACACCTCTTCCTCACTTATTTCTCTATCACACCCTGTCATATCCCCCACGCTCAGTTTCCTATCTACACTATCTAACACCTCTTCTATACTCCTCTCATCTACTCCCCCCCTCTTATACAAATCCCCATAGAACTCCTGCACTCTCTCCAATATCTCCACATAATCCTCTGTTGCCTCCCCATTCTTTAGATTTATCTCATGTATGTATGTCTTGCTCTGCCTCCTCTTCTCCAAACCCAAAAAATAGCCAGTGCATTTCTCTCCCTCCAATGCGTACCTCGCCTTACTCCTCAATATGGCTCCTCTACACTTCTCTCTCTCATACTGTTCCAATTCCATCTTTGCCTTTATGTAATTATCCATGCTATATCCCTCTGCATCCTCTGCCCTGCTCAACTCCACCTCCAATCTCTTCCTTAACCTCTTCTCTTCCTTCCATTTCTCCCACTTCCTTTTCTTGCTGTACTTAATGCTAATGCATTTGATTTGGTCCTTCATCACCTCCCATCTCTCCCCTATCCTGTCATCTAAACTATCCTCGCCTATATCCTCCTCTACCCTCTCCTTGTGCCTGTCAAATAACACCTTCATCTGCTGCTCATACTCCTCTTCCTCAACATACTCTGCATTTAGTATCCACATCCCACCCCCTATCTCGTCTTTTCCCACCTTGATGCTAAACCTGACCCCATCATGATCACTAAAGCTGTTCCTCTGGTGTCTTATTCTATCTATGTACTTAATAATCTCCCCATGGACCAACACCAAATCTATCCTACTCTGTTTCAATACCCCATCCCTCATCTGCCTTCTTGTAAATTCCCTCTTCTCGGGATTCTCATACCTCCACACATCTATCAAGTCTTTATCTCTCATCACGTCCATTAACATACCCCTTGACTTTTCCCACCTGAACTCCACCCCTCTACCAACATCTAACCTACTACACCTAATATTAAAGTCCCCTACTATAATACACCTCCCGACCACTAGCTCTCTCAACTCTGCAATAATAATCCTCCTGTCTGCTTCTACATTTGGTACGTAAATATTAATTAACCTAAAGCACAACTTCCTATATTCAAATTCTATTACCAATATCCTCCCAGTGCTGTCCTTATAAACCTCCTTTACATTCTCTACTTTGTCTTTTTTAAGCATTATTGCAACGCCCCTTGCATTCCTAGCACCATTATTATAGAAGATATCCCCCTCCCATTCCTTTCTCACATCCTTCATCACCACCCCATCCCAATTGGTTTCCTGTAAGCACAAAATATCACTCCTGTATACATACAACAACTCTTTAACCTTCTCCATATTCCGTAACCCGTTTACATTTACAGAAGTTACAGTGGCCATGAGAGCAAAACAAAGAAAGCAAAGTATAAAACCAGACATTATGCAAACATTTTAAGTATTACCCCGTGGTCCTTTAATCCTGTCTTCCCGTACCTTGTCCTTTTCTGCCTTCCTCTTTGCAGCCAACTTCTGTGCTAGCCCCTCCCCCCTCTCCCCACCCCCCCTTTCCCCTCTCCCCCTCGGACCTTGTTGCCCTTTGACGTCTCTCTCTCCATACCTCCAATCCATCTCACCGTTGTCTTCATCTTCCACACTTTCGCCCTCCTCCTGTCCCTCCATTGACTCTGCCACAGGCTCGCTGCTGGGTTGGCCCTTTCCCGACCCAGCAGCCGCCCCATCCATGGTAGCTCTGCTCTCCTGCCCAGCGGGCAAGTGTTGTGTGGAAGCAACGCTGGAAGCGGGAGGGCTGCTGGCCCGCCCGCCTCCATCACTAGCAGGCTCCTCTTCATCCACCGCACTCTCTGGGGCCGGCGCCACAGGCTCCGCCTCCTTGTCCTCATTCTGCACTCCCGTCTCCTCTTCTGCCTCATCAGAACTGTCCTCGTCCCCACCACCGTCCTGTGATGAGGCCTCAGAAGCCCGCTCCTCTGCAGTGTGACAGGTGCACCACTCTTTCTTCTCTTTGCAGCCTCTACAGCGCCCGCACTCCCGTGCATAATGGCCCTGGCCCGCACAGATATAGCACCTGAAGTCCGGACAGTCCATGAGAATGTGCCCGGGCTGAATGCACAGCCTGCACACCTTCACCTGCCGATCGTGAATCACCCGGAAGTACTCAGTCCCCTCCAGCGTTATAAACTGGGTCGAATATGGCAGCGACTTCACAGTGTCCGTAAATCTGACCTTCAAGCTCCTCGTCCCGTCTGCGATGTCGGTACCAGGCCACATCCTCCTTCTGAGGGGGGATATGGGCTTCACCCCCCACCCAGCCAACTTTCCCAAAATCGTCTCGTCCTCAATATATGTTGGCAGATTCATAAACGAAACCACAAGCTCATAGCGTGACAGTTCCTTTGCCATAATCCTGCTGTTCTTGATCTTCAGTCCGTCCAGTAGTTTAGTTTTTCCTCTGTCGTCCTTCATTGTCACTTCATATTTGCCTCCTTCTTTAACTCTGCATCCAACAACAACTCCACACTCCTTCTTTACCGCTGCCAGCATTTCCATCATAGTAACACCATCCTGCCCCTGTATTTCAACCCCAAGCGTTAGAGTCCTCTCATACTGTCCTTTAATTTCGTTCTGCTTGTCATTTCCCACCTCTGGTGCTTGCTTCTGTTCCGTCCCCATTGTTGTCTCGATAAACCAGCAAAACAGCCCAAAAATAAATCCCCCAAACAGCAAGCTGCTGGGGGATTAAAAACACAGACAAAAAAAAACTACTGTACTCAAATAAACACACACTATAAGCAAAATA
>NC_139946.1:842500-852500 GCF_963454915.1 Gymnoscopelus microlampas
GCCGCCCCATGCAACTCCTGTGCAGTCACTTCCAGCAGCTTGCTCAAGGGTTTGTACTTGCTCAGATCTGAGGTAGGCTGATTTGATGCAGCTCTGGTGAGCTCACAGCTTGTAGACTGGTACAGCTCCGATGGAGCCTCTGCTTGAGCAGCAGCCGCGGGAGCCTCTGCTTGGGTAACAGCAGAGTCCTGGGGTGCTACTGTTGTCAGCAGGCACTGTTGTGGTCTGGCAGGGTGGCTGACTACACCAGCTGGGCCCTGCAACGTCCAGCCAAGCCTTGTGCGGATTGCAGCAGGCCCACCTGGGGGTCCCAACCTGACAGGAGCAATGGGTGTGACTAGATGGGGGTGGTCGCTGCCAATGAGAAGTAAGGGCTTAACATTCATGAGAGTCTGTAGGGGGAGGCTACTGAGGTGCTTATACTTCTCCTTAAGTTGCTCTGTTGGATAGGAATGGTCTGCTAGGCCTATGCACTCAGTAGTGAAGGCACTTTTAATCTTGAATCTAGTCTTTGGCTTTGCAGGAGAAGAAATGGAGAAGGACACTGATGCACCGCGGAGGGTCTGCACATCCTGTCTGATTGTGCGAAGTGGTAGGTCCTCTGGGGCTCCTTGCAGTCCTAACTTCTCTGCTGCATCTGGCAACAACATTGTTCTCTCTGAACCGTCGTCCAGTACGGCGTAGGTGCTGAGTGTTCGGTCACCATGGTGAAGGTGGACCTTTACTACTTTCAGAAGGACCTGGTTGCCTTCTGTGGGCCTGTCTAGGTACAGTACCTCGGTCGTAGTCTTTGTGCCACAGCTATCCACAGCCGGAGCTGTTGTTGACTCCTTAGGGAATCTCACATTGACCTCATGCAACACCTAGAGGTGCTTCCCTTGACAGAGGCTACATGGCTTTTTCAGGTTACACTGGGCGGCCTGGTGTGGCTGTGCACAGCGCCAGCACCTCCTGTTAGTCTTTATCCATTCTGTCAGCTGATCCTTGGTCAGCCTGGATACTGCAGTACACTGACTGAGGTAATGCTCCTCATTGTTGCAGAATGGACAATATGGCTTGCTCTTGCTCCATGTGGGGGGGCTACTTCCTCCTGGAATCTCAGGTTCCTCCTCTGTATCCTCCATGCTGTTGAGGACAGTGGTGGGTCGCTTACCCTGCCATACCTCAGGTCTGGACACCGGCCTCTCCCTAGGCGCTGTCACAGCTAACTGTCCTTCAGAGTCCTGGCACCAGGATTCGTATTTCAGCCACTGTGAAAGATCAGTTAAAGTGTGGGTGCGTGTGCCCTGGTGGAACATGCAGCGGCGAAACTCTGCTCTCTGTTCAGGTGGCAGCTTACTTAGCAAACAGGCAACATGCGAGCCACACTGTAATTCCACTTCTCCCTCTGGGCCCAGTGTTCTCAACATTCCCACAAGGGACTGTATGTTGAGTGCAAACCTCTCAAATGCAGCGAGGTCTCCACGCCTGACATCTGGTGAGTCCATCACAGCAGCGATGCGCCTCAGTGCTATCTGATGTGGTTGGCCAAACTTGTCATTTAGGGCGTTCATTGTGTCTGTGAAGGGCATTGGAGAGTTGAGGTATGCATCCGCTATTAACTTGGCCTCTTCTAGGTGCAGGTGATCGACCAACACCTGATATTTAAACAGCTCGATTGCACTAGGTGGTAAGAGGTTCTCCAGTGAGATCTTGAGTCTTGTAAATTCACTTGGGTCATGACTCTTGAAGATGGGGATTGTTGGGCGTGGCCCATGGTAGCTTGACTCTGAAATTACAGGGTTCTGTCTCTGAGGCAACCTGGAGGGCAGTGGCTGTGCCCATGACATGCTTGGAGCCTGCTGTGGTGGTGCTGGGTAACTGGCGGGGTCACTTCTATGACCACCATAAGCTACAGGATACGGTAGGAAACTAGGCTTAGCTGGTGTGAAACTGTATGGATGCAGTGAAGGCTGCTGTGGAGGCGCTGGGTTACTGGCAGGCTCAGCTGGTCTATAATGGTGTGGGTGCAGGGGAGGTGCTGGGATACTGGCGGGCTCACTCCTGTGACCACCAGAGGCTGCAGAATACATTTGCTCAGCAGGAGTAAAACTGCATGGATGCAGTGGAGGCTGGACAGGCTTGAACCAGGGAGGTGTATAATGAGCAGCATCAGGTGTCTTAACAGGGGGGGCTTTACCTGTTGAGAGTGGGACTCGTGGCTGGCCCACAAACGGCTTAGTGATTCGTGCTGGCACCGCCTCTTGCTCTACTGGACCTGTCCACGGTGGTGGCTCAGGCCAGTCATCCTCTTCCTCACCATCAGATTCACATTTAACTGTTGATTTTGGCTGTGTCGCCGTTAACTCCATGTTGCTACCAAAGAGGGATGATGGGGTCTGTAGGTTGCGGACAGCATTCACTAGCTGTCTCATTTCTGCTTGCAATGCCTTCATCTCGGTGAGTTCTGAAGACATGTGTTGCTGTGTCTGCTGAAGGAGGTGCCTCTCATGGCGAATGTCCTGTAGTTCTGCTCTGGGGTCCAGTGAGGGGGATAGGGGGGTAGTGTGACTTTGAAACCGTTCCCTAAAATCTCTCTCTGAAGACAGCATGGGGGCTAGCTGATTCTCCTGGATGTGCTGTTGCCTCTCGGCGCCATAGCACAGGTCCATCTCTAGAGGAAAAGCATCCCGCCTCTGCTGGTGACTTGGTGAGGGAGAGTCATCATAGGGGAAGGTGAGAGGGGTCATCCTGGCCTTACCCTCCTGGGGAATTGTCTCTACTTCCTCTCTCCATCTCTGACTGATGTAGCCCAGATGATCCACTTCATAATCTGCATAGCGCACAGGGGGATGAATGTGTCGTCTGGGGCGTGCATCTTGAACCTCATATTCTGGAAATGGTTCCATCTTTGACGTAAACCCAGTGATCTCCGGATCGAAGGACCATTAATGTAGTGAAGGGAATACAGCTATACTGATTTTGGGGTGCTGATTGCTATTGTTCACTTGGTTCATGTCGGTGTGTCGGCCAGAACACCACTTTAGGGGCCCTCATTCCAGATATTAAAGAATAGAACAGAGAGAGGCTTGATGCTGGGTTTTCTCCTTTTACTTTCTCCTTTTCAGCCACAGACATGGAGTACAGTTCAACAATAATACACATGTGTGTGTGGTTTTCTGGAAATAAGCAGAATATAAAGACAGAAATATGTGCATTAATTATCAAGTACAATGTACCAAAGGGGTTCAGGTAAACACACATAAAACCAGTTAAATGGAGACATTTAGCTAGAGATACTTTACCAAATATAACACTTCACAGTTTAGGTAGTATAGTGTAGGACTCAAAGTACATCCAAATACAATCCTTCCTATTATGTATAGAAACTCTCATATGCAGCTGTGAGCAGAAAGTACTGCAGCTTAAATTAGGCAGAATGCATTACATGACATGACAAATATACATAGAATAAACAGTCAAACTCATATGCAGTAGTTATTCTTAATAACCAACATATTAAGGATTTTGAGAGAATGACAGGGTATAAATTAGCCCAACTATAATCATCCCTGAACGTCCGCCATTACTGACGAGTCATGGAGCTAATTCAGACAATGGATATTAGCAAAGCAACAGGTACTAGCTTAGATAGCACTTAGCTTAGTTAGCACTTTACAAACTTAATGAGCATGTTTTAGGTCCATAAATATTATTAACATCAACAATGAACTTACGTGGTCATTGACGCACACAACACACTCTAGTTAGGAGCAGGCTCAAACTAACTGAAGTAACATCTTAAAGACGACTGAATACTCTGTCTGTATTGACGTCAGGAACGAAATAATACATATAATTAAATGCTTAAACCTATAAGTTGGGGGCCTTTTCTACAGACATTTTGTTAGTTAGTGCTGCATTCATAAACATGACGATTGCTCATTCAGTCAGTCTGCCAAATGAAAAAAGCTTACAGCACCTGGTATTCCCAGGCGGTCTCCCATCCAAGTACTAACCAGGCCCGACCCTGCTTAGCTTCCGAGATCGGACGAGATCGGGCGTGTTCAGGGTGGTATGGCCGTAAGCAACAGCAGCAGCGGCCGGTATAGGCCTTATATAGATGACAGTGGCCCTGCTGTGGAGTGTGTGCATTCCTTTACTCTACGTAGGCTGGGCTGCTAAAGGTTACAAGTGACATTTTTCAGCAGTGACATTTTGTTAGTTAGTGCTGCATTCATAAACATGACGATTGCTCATTCAGTCAGGCTGCCAAATGAAAAAAGCTTACAGCACCTGGTATTCCCAGGCGGTCTCCCATCCAAGTACTAACCAGGCCCGACCCTGCTTAGCTTCCGAGATCGGACGAGATCGGGCGTGCTCAGGGTGGTATGGCCGTAAGCAACAGCAGCAGCGGCCGGTAGGCCTTATATAGATGACAGTGGCCCTGCTGTGGAGTGTGTGCATTCCTTTACTCTACTTAGGCTGGGCTGCTAAAGGTTACAAGTGACATTTTTCAGCAGTGACATTTTGTTAGTTAGTGCTGCATTCATAAACATGACGATTGCTCATTCAGTCAGTCTGCCAAATGAAAAAAGCTTACAGCACCTGGTATTCCCAGGCGGTCTCCCATCCAAGTACTAACCAGGCCCGACCCTGCTTAGCTTCCGAGATCGGGCGTGTTCAGGGTGGTATGGCCGTAAGCAACAGCAGCAGCAGCCGGTAGGCCTTATATAGATGACAGTGGCCCTGCTGTGGAGTGTGTGCATTCCTTTACTCTACTTAGGCTGGGCTGCTAAAGGTTACAAGTGACATTTTTCAGCAGTGACATTTTGTTAGTTAGTGCTGCATTCATAAACATGACGATTGCTCATTCAGTCAGTCTGCCAAATGAAACAAGCTTACAGCATCTGGTATTCCCAGGCGGTCTCCCATCCAAGTACTAACCAGGCCCGACCCTGCTTAGCTTCCGAGATCGGACGAGATCGGGCGTGTTCAGGGTGGTATGGCCGTAAGCAACAGCAGCAGCGGCCGGTAGGCGTTATATAGATGACAGTGGCCCTGCTGTGGAGTATGTGCATTCCTTTACTCTACTTAGGCTGGGCTGCTAAAGGTTACAAGTGACATTTTTCAGCAGTGACATTTTGTTAGTTAGTGCTGCATTCATAAACATGACGATTGCTCATTCAGTCAGTCTATCAAATGAAAAAAGCTTACAGCACCTGGTATTCCCAGGCGGTCTCCCATCCAAGTACTAACCAGGCCCGACCCTGCTTAGCTTCCGAGATCGGGCGTGTTCAGGGTGGTATGGCCGTAAGAAACAGCAGCAGCGGCCGGTAGGCCTTATATAGATGACAGTGGCCCTGCTGTGGAGTGTGTTTATTCCTTTACTCTACTTAGGCTGGGCTGCTAAAGGTTACAAGGGACATTTTTCAGCAGTGACATTTTGTTAGTTAGTGCTGCATTCATAAACATGACGATTGCTCATTCAGTCAGTCTGCCAAATGAAAAAAAGCTTACAGCACCTGGTATTCCCAGGCGGTCTCCAATCCAAGTACTAACCAGGCCCGACCCTGCTTAGCTTCCGAGATCGGGCGTGTTCAGGGTGGTATGGCCGTAAGCAACAGCAGCAGCAGCCGGTAGGCCTTATATAGATGACAGTGGCCCTGCTGTGGAGTGTGTGCATTCCTTTACTCTACTTAGGCTGGGCTGCTAAAGGTTACAAGTGACATTTTTCAGCAGTGACATTTTGTTAGTTAGTGCTGCATTCATAAACATGACGATTGCTCATTCAGTCAGTCTGCCAAATGAAAAAAGCTTACAGCACCTGGTATTCCCAGGCGGTCTCCCATCCAAGTACTAACCAGGCCCGACCCTGCTTAGCTTCCGAGATCGGACGAGATCGGGCGTGTTCAGGGTGGTATGGCCGTAAGCAACAGCAGCAGCGGCCGGTAGGCCTTATATAGATGACAGTGGCCCTGCTGTGGAGTGTGTGCATTCCTTTACTCTACTTAGGCTGGGCTGCTAAAGGTTACAAGTGACATTTTTCAGCAGTGACATTTTGTTAGTTAGTGCTGCATTCATAAACATGACGATTGCTCATTCAGTCAGTCTATCAAATGAAAAAAGCTTACAGCACCTGGTATTCCCAGGCGGTCTCCCACCCAAGTACTAACCAGGCCCGACCCTGCTTAGCTTCCGAGATCGGGCGTGTTCAGGGTGGTATGGCCGTAAGAAACAGCAGCAGCGGCCGGTAGGCCTTATATAGATGACAGTGGCCCTGCTGTGGAGTGTGTTTATTCCTTTACTCTACTTAGGCTGGGCTGCTAAAGGTTACAAGTGACATTTTTCAGCAGTGACATTTTGTTAGTTAGTGCTGCATTCATAAACATGACGATTGCTCATTCAGTCAGTCTGCCAAATGAAAAATGCTTACAGCACCTGGTATTCCCAGGCGGTCTCCCATCCAAGTACTAACCAGGCCCGACCCTGCTTAGCTTCCGAGATCGGACGAGATCGGGCGTGTTCAGGGTGGTATGGCCGTAAGCAACAGCAGCAGCGGCCGGTAGGCTTTATATAGATGACAGTGGCCCTGCTGTGGAGTGTGTTTATTCCTTTACTCTACTTAGGCTGGGCTGCTAAAGGTTACAAGTGACATTTTTCAGCAGTGACATTTTGTTAGTTAGTGCTGCATTCATAAACATGACGATTGCTCATTCAGTCAGTCTGCCAAATGAAAAAAGCTTACAGCACCTGGTATTCCCAGGCGGTCTCCCATCCAAGTACTAACCAGGCCCGACCCTGCTTAGCTTCCGAGATCGGACGAGATCGGGCGTGTTCAGGGTGGTATGGCCGTAAGCAACAGCAGCAGCGGCCGGTAGGCCTTATATAGATGACAGTGGCCCTGCTGTGGAGTGTGTTTATTCCTTTACTCTACTTAGGCTGGGCTGCTAAAGGTTACAAGTGACATTTTTCAGCAGTGACATTTTGTTAGTTAGTGCTGCATTCATAAACATGACGATTGCTCATTCAGTCAGTCTGCCAAATGAAAAAAGCTTACAGCACCTGGTATTCCCAGGCGGTCTCCCATCCAAGTACTGGGAGGCATGCGTTAATCCGACAGACCTTTTCTCCGACTATGTGGCATCCGCGTGCGGTTAGGGTTAGGGTGCGGGTTTGGTTCGGGTTTACTGTTTAATGTCGGAGCACTGCGCTGTCGGAGGAATGCGCTGTCGGACTAACGTATTGCACCCCCAAGTACTAACCAGGCCCGACCCTGCTTAGCTTCCGAGATCGGACGAGATCGGGCGTGTTCAGGGTGGTATGGCCGTAAGCAACAGCAGCAGCGGCCGGTAGGCCTTATATAGATGACAGTGGCCCTGCTGTGGAGTGTGTTTATTCCTTTACTCTACTTAGGCTGGGCTGCTAAAGGTTACAAGTGACATTTTTCAGCAGTGACATTTTGTTAGTTAGTGCTGCATTCATAAACATGACGATTGCTCATTCAGTCAGTCTGCCAAATGAAAAAAGCTTACAGCACCTGGTATTCCCAGGCGGTCTCCCATCCAAGTACTAACCAGGCCCGACCCTGCTTAGCTTCCGAGATCGGGCGTGTTCAGGGTGGTATGGCCGTAAGCAACAGCAGCAGCGGACGGTAGGCCTTATATAGATGACAGCGGCCCTGCTGTGGAGTGTGTTTATTCCTTTACTCTACTTAGGCTGGGCTGCTAAAGGTTACAAGTGACATTTTTCAGCAGTGACATTTTGTTAGTTAGTGCTGCATTCATAAACATGACGATTGCTCATTCAGTCAGTCTGCCAAATGAAAAAAGCTTACAGCACCTGGTATTCCCAGGCGGTCTCCCATCCAAGCACTAACCAGGCCCGACCCTGCTTAGCTTCCGAGATCGGACGAGATCGGGCGTGTTCAGGGTGGTATGGCCGTAAGCAACAGCAGCAGCGGCCGGTAGGCCTTATATAGATGACAGTGGCCCTGCTGTGGAGTGTGTTTATTCCTTTACTCTACTTAGGCTGGGCTGCTAAAGGTTACAAGTGACATTTTTCAGCAGTGACATTTTGTTAGTTAGTGCTGCATTCATAAACATGACGATTGCTCATTCAGTCAGCCTGCCAAATTAAAAAAGCTTACAGCACCTGGTATTCCCAGGCGGTCTCCCATCCAAGTCCTAACCAGGCCCGACCCTGCTTAGCTTCCGAGATCGGACGAGATCGGGCGTGTTCAGGGTGGTATGGCCGTAAGCAACAGCCGCAGAGGCCGGTAGGCCTTATATAGATGACAGTGGCCCTGCTGTGGAGTGTGTTTATTCCTTTACTCTACTTAGGCTGGGCTGCTAAAGGTTACAAGTGACATTTTTCAGCAGTGACATTTTGTTAGTTAGTGCTGCATTCATAAACATGACGATTGCTCATTCAGTCAGTCTGCCAAATGAAAAAAGCTTACAGCACCTGGTATTCCCAGGCGGTCTCCCATCCAAGCACTAACCAGGCCCGACCCTGCTTAGCTTCCGAGATCGGACGAGATCGGGCGTGTTCAGGGTGGTATGGCCGTAAGCAACAGCAGCAGCGGCCGGTAGGCCTTATATAGATGACAGTGGCCCTGCTGTGGAGTGTGTTTATTCCTTTACTCTACTTAGGCTGGGCTGCTAAAGGTTACAAGTGACATTTTTCAGCAGTGACATTTTGTTAGTTAGTGCTGCATTCATAAACATGACGATTGCTCATTCAGTCAGTCTGCCAAATGAAAAAAGCTTACAGCACCTGGTATTCCCAGGCGGTCTCCCATCCAAGTACTAACCAGGCCCGACCCTGCTTAGCTTCCGAGATCGGGCGTGTTCAGGGTGGTATGGCCGTAAGCAACAGCAGCAGCGGACGGTAGGCCTTATATAGATGACAGCGGCCCTGCTGTGGAGTGTGTTTATTCCTTTACTCTACTTAGGCTGGGCTGCTAAAGGTTACAAGTGACATTTTTCAGCAGTGACATTTTGTTAGTTAGTGCTGCATTCATAAACATGACGATTGCTCATTCAGTCAGTCTGCCAAATGAAAAAAGCTTACAGCACCTGGTATTCCCAGGCGGTCTCCCATCCAAGCACTAACCAGGCCCGACCCTGCTTAGCTTCCGAGATCGGACGAGATCGGGCGTGTTCAGGGTGGTATGGCCGTAAGCAACAGCAGCAGCGGCCGGTAGGCCTTATATAGATGACAGTGGCCCTGCTGTGGAGTGTGTTTATTCCTTTACTCTACTTAGGCTGGGCTGCTAAAGGTTACAAGTGACATTTTTCAGCAGTGACATTTTGTTAGTTAGTGCTGCATTCATAAACATGACGATTGCTCATTCAGTCAGCCTGCCAAATTAAAAAAGCTTACAGCACCTGGTATTCCCAGGCGGTCTCCCATCCAAGTCCTAACCAGGCCCGACCCTGCTTAGCTTCCGAGATCGGACGAGATCGGGCGTGTTCAGGGTGGTATGGCCGTAAGCAACAGCCGCAGAGGCCGGTAGGCCTTATATAGATGACAGTGGCCCTGCTGTGGAGTGTGTTTATTCCTTTACTCTACTTAGGCTGGGCTGCTAAAGGTTACAAGTGACATTTTTCAGCAGTGACATTTTGTTAGTTAGTGCTGCATTCATAAACATGACGATTGCTCATTCAGTCAGTCTGCCAAATGAAAAAAGCTTACAGCACCTGGTATTCCCAGGCGGTCTCCCATCCAAGCACTAACCAGGCCCGACCCTGCTTAGCTTCCGAGATCGGACGAGATCGGGCGTGTTCAGGGTGGTATGGCCGTAAGCAACAGCAGCAGCGGCCGGTAGGCCTTATATAGATGACAGTGGCCCTGCTGTGGAGTGTGTTTATTCCTTTACTCTACTTAGGCTGGGCTGCTAAAGGTTACAAGTGACATTTTTCAGCAGTGACATTTTGTTAGTTAGTGCTGCATTCATAAACATGACGATTGCTCATTCAGTCAGTCTGCCAAATAAAAAAAAGCTTACAGCACCTGG
>NC_139946.1:870000-1136692 GCF_963454915.1 Gymnoscopelus microlampas
CAGCGGCCGGTAGGCCTTATATAGATGACAGTGGCCCTGCTGTGGAGTGTGTGCATTCCTTTACTCTACTTAGGCTGGGCTGCTAAAGGTTACAAGTGACATTTTTCAGCAGTGACATTTTGTTAGTTAGTGCTGCATTCATAAACATGACGATTGCTCATTCAGTCAGTCTGCCAAATGAAAAAAGCTTACAGCACCTGGTATTCCCAGGCGGTCTCCCATCCAAGTACTAACCAGGCCCGACCCTGCTTAGCTTCCGAGATCGGACGAGATCGGGCGTGTTCAGGGTGGTATGGCCGTAAGCAACAGCAGCAGCGGCCGGTAGGCGTTATATAGATGACAGTGGCCGTGCTGTGGAGTGTGTTTATTCCTTTACTCTACTTAGGCTGGGCTGCTAAAGGTTACAAGTGACATTTTTCAGCAGTGACATTTTGTTAGTTAGTGCTGCATTCATAAACATGACGATTGCTCATTCAGTCAGTCTGCCAAATGAAAAAAGCTTACAGCACCTGGTATTCCCAGGCGGTCTCCCATCCAAGTACTAACCAGGCCCGACCCTGCTTAGCTTCCGAGATCGGACGAGATCGGGCGTATTCAGGGTGGTATGGCCGTAAGCAACAGCAGCAGCGGCCGGTAGGCCTTATATAGATGACAGTGGCCCTGCTGTGGAGCGTGTTTATTCCTTTACTCTACTTAGGCTGGGCTGCTAAAGGTTACAAGTGACATTTTTCAGCAGTGACATTTTGTTAGTTAGTGCTGCATTCATAAACATGACGATTGCTCATTCAGTCAGTCTGCCAAATGAAAAAAGCTTACAGCACCTGGTATTCCCAGGCGGTCTCCCATCCAAGTACTAACCAGGCCCGACCCTGCTTAGCTTCCGAGATCGGGCGTGTTCAGGGTGGTATGGCCGTAAGCAACAGCAGCAGCGGCCGGTAGGCCTTATATAGATGACAGTGGCCCTGCTGTGGAGTGTGTTTATTCCTTTACTCTACTTAGGCTGGGCTGCTAAAGGTTACAAGTGACATTTTTCAGCAGTGACATTTTGTTAGTTAGTGCTGCATTCATAAACATGACGATTGCTCATTCAGTCAGTCTGCCAAATGAAAAAAGCTTACAGCACCTGGTATTCCCAGGCGGTCTCCCATCCAAGTACTAACCAGGCCCGACCCTGCTTAGCTTCCGAGATCGGACGAGATCGGGCGTATTCAGGGTGGTATGGCCGTAAGCAACAGCAGCAGCGGCCGGTAGGCCTTATATAGATGACAGTGGCCCTGCTGTGGAGCGTGTTTATTCCTTTACTCTACTTAGGCTGGGCTGCTAAAGGTTACAAGTGACATTTTTCAGCAGTGACATTTTGTTAGTTAGTGCTGCATTCATAAACATGACGATTGCTCATTCAGTCAGTCTGCCAAATGAAAAAAGCTTACAGCACCTGGTATTCCCAGGCGGTCTCCCATCCAAGTACTAACCAGGCCCGACCCTGCTTAGCTTCCGAGATCGGGCGTGTTCAGGGTGGTATGGCCGTAAGCAACAGCAGCAGCGGCCGGTAGGCCTTATATAGATGACAGTGGCCCTGCTGTGGAGTGTGTTTATTCCTTTACTCTACTTAGGCTGGGCTGCTAAAGGTTACAAGTGACATTTTTCAGCAGTGACATTTTGTTAGTTAGTGCTGCATTCATAAACATGACGATTGCTCATTCAGTCAGTCTGCCAAATGAAAAAAGCTTACAGCACCTGGTATTCCCAGGCGGTCTCCCATCCAAGTACTAACCAGGCCCGACCCTGCTTAGCTTCCGAGATCGGACGAGATCGGGCGTGTTCAGGGTGGTATGGCCGTAAGCAACAGCAGCAGCGGCCGGTAGGCGTTATATAGATGACAGTGGCCGTGCTGTGGAGTGTGTTTATTCCTTTACTCTACTTAGGCTGGGCTGCTAAAGGTTACAAGTGACATTTTTCAGCAGTGACATTTTGTTAGTTAGTGCTGCATTCATAAACATGACGATTGCTCATTCAGTCAGTCTGCCAAATGAAAAAAGCTTACAGCACCTGGTATTCCCAGGCGGTCTCCCATCCAAGTACTAACCAGGCCCGACCCTGCTTAGCTTCCGAGATCGGACGAGATCGGGCGTGTTCAGGGTGGTATGGCCGTAAGCAACAGCAGCAGCGGCCGGTAGGCCTTATATTGATGACAGTGGCCCTGCTGTGGAGTGTGTGCATTCCTTTACTCTACTTAGGCTGGGCTGCTAAAGGTTACAAGTGACATTTTTCAGCAGTGACATTTTGTTAGTTAGTGCTGCATTCATAAACATGACGATTGCTCATTCAGTCAGTGTGCCAAATGAAAAAAGCTTACAGCACCTGGTATTCCCAGGCGGTCTCCCATCCAAGTACTAACCAGGCCGGACCCGCCTTAGCTTCCGAGATCGGACGAGATCGGGCGTATTCAGGGTGGTATGGCCGTAAGCAACAGCAGCAGCGGCCGGTAGGCCTTTTATAGATGACAGTGGCCCTGCTGTGGAGCGTGTTTATTCCTTTACTCTACTTAGGCTGGGCTGCTAAAGGTTACAAGTGACATTTTTCAGCAGTGACATTTTGTTAGTTAGTGCTGCATTCATAAACATGACGATTGCTCATTCAGTCAGTCTGCCAAATGAAAAAAGCTTACAGCACCTGGTATTCCCAGGCGGTCTCCCATCCAAGTACTAACCAGGCCCGACCCTGCTTAGCTTCCGAGATCGGGCGTGTTCAGGGTGGTATGGCCGTAAGCAACAGCAGCAGCGGCCGGTAGGCCTTATATAGATGACAGTGGCCCTGCTGTGGAGTGTGTGCATTCCTTTACTCTACTTAGGCTGGGCTGCTAAAGGTTATGTGACAGGGTCAAAGCAGGGGGTGAAACCATTTTGTAACATTTTTTATTGATGATGAAAAACCTGTATTATGCACTTAAAAACATCATTCTCTTAAATGTATTTCTGCACTGCATGTTTTATGGTTGACAATGTATTTCCCCCCGGTCCCCGAGCCACTTGACATTGGACTCCCCTATAGGCTGCGTGACATTGACCTTGTGACTCCAGACGGCCAATGTCCCCAGGTCACGCTGGTGGCAGAGCAAATGAGGGCGGAGTAGGGTGTGGCCGCCACAAATACAAAAGTAGGCGCGGGCCATTCGAACAGGAGAGAGACAGGCATACAGGGCAGTGTGGAAGTGACAGCCAGAAGGGACGGTTGTGCACAGGAGGAGCAGACATACCACGGAGCAGAGGTGGAGAATACAGCGATCGCGGCACGTACCAAGGCACCAGCAGCGGACGGTGAGCAGACGGCGCAGTAGCAGCAGAGACGGGGAGGACAGACAGACGAACCCAGGAACGGAGGAGAGGTCCAGTTGGCGATAACGTTGCGCGCTTCATACACTCATAGCCAGACACCTGTCTGGCTTGCGAGTAAGTGTTCTTCTATGCAACGTTACCTTTACAAACCCACGGTCCTAAACCCCATATGTGAAATATACCTGAACAGGTGAACTGGTTCTAGTTTCTATGATTGCAGGCAATACGCACGAAGACAAGAAGAGACAGTGATTCTTGGCCTAAACCCCCGCTCCAGTTAAACCCCATACAAGGACATTCCCACCTTTTGCATTGAACCGTGATGAGTATATGATATAGCATTTGAATTGGCACTTGGCACTTTACTGCTTCAGTAATAGTTGGCACTTTAACGCTAAATTCATTATTTATTTGCTATAGGTTGCACAAGCCCTGTCTGTTTTTAAGTATTTTGTGATTGTCTGTATTCCTGTATTTTAGTTAGTTAGTGGGCGCATTAGGAGGTTGAGGGTTTTAGTGTAGTGTTATATTGTGTTTATGTTTTTCAGTTTTAAGGCTTATAGATGCCAATGTTTTAGCTTAATAAAATCCGTTACCTTTTTATACAAACCTGTGTCCGTCCAATTCTCTTGTGGGATGTTGCAAAGTGTTGTTCTTACCTGGGCAAAACTGAACCTGTGAATAGCCTAAGACATTGTTATAGAGGACCCTACCTCTTAAATAAAAGGGTGGCGTAGTCTTGCAGTAGAATCACCATTATTATCCTCACAATAATTACGCACCCCGCACTTTATTGTGCACTCTATATTTTATTGTTGTGAGTTTAAATGTGGATGATAAATTACTTATTGGAAAAGGTCAGCATTCTGAAAAGAAGTGGCAAAGTTACATGTGACAGCCTGGCCACCGTCACATATTTGGCGTAGCGCGGCAGGACTGGGTAGAGAACAACACAAACAAATCCCTAAGAGAAATTGTACTGATATTTTGCTGTTTTGCTGTTTTTTGTTTTTGTTTTTGGGAAAAGTAATGATGATGATGCCAGTGTATCCAGGGGCCCCGTGGTTACCCAAATTTTCGGGCACAGAAGGTGAGGAGAAATATAGAGATTGGAAAGAACAGATTAAAGGATTATTGGGCACTCAAGAATTGACGGAAGAGAAAAAAGTTGCTTTTGTAGTGCAAACCCTTACGGAAGAAGCTAAACGACAAATTAGTGTGATTGACAGGGAAGACCGAAACACAGTGGCTAAAGTTTTCAAATGTCTAGATAACCTATATAAATCATCCATCTCTGCTTCCCAAGCTCGTGCCTTGTTTTATGGCTGTGCGCAGCGCGCAGGCGAAAATGTGCAGGCTTATATTCTGAGGCTTAGGGAGTTGTTCTGCGGGCTGCGGCGGCTCGACCCAGACACCGCTCCCTCCGATGCCATTCTGCGAGAGCAGTTGCTTGTGGGGCTGTCTGAAGGCCCTCTGGGCCAAGCCTTGAGAATATATGCCGTCGAAACCCGGCCGAAGACTTCGCAGCTCTAAAAGACGAGGCCTTCCTACTAGACACCGAACATAGACGAGAAGGAGCTACTGACATCTTGTGCCATGCTGTTAAACCTGTCTCTATCCCACACACCTCACAGGAACCTGAATGGAGAAAAAAACTGAAACAGGAGATTATGGCGGACGTCAAATCACAAATGCAGGGGTTTACGCAGGAGCTGATGAAGGAGATTCGACCGCTCCTTCGACCCGACACCACCGATCCACGAACCCGCGCTTCACCCCCACCTGAACGACGCCGGGCGCCTTACCAACGCAACGAGTGGGATGAGGGAGGTAGGCCGATATGTAGGAACTGTAGGCAGTCCGGGCACATTGCCCGGTTTTGTAAATCCGACTCCAACCATTTAAACTAGCACACCCTGTCGCCGAGGTCCGGGGGACAGGGGTACAGCGCACACTCGCCAGATCAAGGGCTAATGATGTATTTATCGGAGATTGTCCGACAATTGGGATCACCATGGGAGGAGTCCAATTAAGGGGGTTACTGGATACTGGGTCACAAGTTACTTTAATGCAGCAGAGCTTATTTGAGAAAAGATTCTCACACCTAACGTTGGGAAATGGGCCCCTTGTTTTTAAATTACGCGCCGCTAATGGTCTTGACTTACCGTACACTGGCTATGCCATATTGGACCTAGAGCTGGAGGGAATGAAGATCCCAGGGAGAGGAGTTGTAATCGTGAAAGATGAACATTGTACTCAACCGCTGATTATTGGGATGAATGTCGTGAACGCTGTATGGCATGCCCTCTTTAAATGGCCTGGGAGGCCTGTGTTTCCATGTCAGCAGGGAAGGACGCTGTGGAAGGACGCATTCGCCACCTGTAGGAGGGTGGAGGCAGTGACGAACGAAGATGGGTCCATCGGTTATGTGTGGCCGGTCGGCCGGCGGAAGATTCGAATCCCCGCGCAGAGTGAAGTGATGATCTGGGGCCGCGCTTGGAGAGGACCAAATGGAGCGGACTACGAGGCCTTGATGGAAGCCTTGCCGGATGGAAAAGATTTGGGAGTGGCCCGTGCCCTCGTCACGGTGCGCCACGGACGTGTTCCCATACGAGTGTGCAACCCACACGCATATAGTCTGGTCCTGGACCGCCACCAGAAGCTGGGGAGGCTGTACCCGGTGGAAGAAGCGGATGTCCGAGGCGGCAGGGACCTGAGCCTGTCCCTGGGGACCGACGGAGAGGTGGAAGTGGCCGTAATCAGTGTGGAAGATGATGGACCACTGAAGACCCTGCCCGAAGAGATGGAAGTGTTGACGGAGCGTGATGACCTGCCGGAGGCGCAGAAGAGAGAGTTACACGAGATGTTGTGTCGGTGGAAGAAGGTGTTCGCCATCCATGACGAGGATTTCGGACGGACGGACGTCGTGCAACACCAGATACCGACCGGAGACGCGGCACCCATACGAGAGCGACACCGGCCGTTGCCGCCCTCCATGTACCGGGAGATGAAGACCCTCCTGAATGAGATGCTGGAGAAGGGAGTCATCAAGGAGAGTTGCAGTCCGTGGGCGGCACCTATCGTACTGGTCAAGAAGAAAGATGGCAGCTGGAGGTTCTGCGTCGACTACAGGAAACTTAACGCCGTGACGCACAAGGACGCCTTCCCCCTACCCAGGATAGAAGAGACGCTCACCAGCCTGACGAAGGCGCAATGGTTCTCCACGTTAGACCTGGCCAGCGGGTATTGGCAAGTAGGAATGGATCCCCGGGACCGGGAGAAGACCGCCTTTACGACCCCGCTGGGCCTGTTCGAGTTTCAACGCATGCCGTTCGGGCTTTGTAATGCGCCCGCGACGTTCCAGAGGCTGATGCAGCAGTGTCTGAGTGGTCAGGTGACAGAATCCTTGCTGGTATATCTTGATGACATTATAGTATATTCACCTGACTTCTCCTCTCATCTACAACACCTCGAGCTCGTCTTCCAACGCCTGTGGAGACATGGACTGAAGCTGCGGTTAGACAAATGCAAACTTCTGCGGAGGGAAGTGCAATTTCTGGGCCATGTCGTGGACAAAGAGGGAGTGCGGCCCGATCCGGAGAAAGTGGTGGCAGTGCGGGACTGGACACCACCCTCAACGGTCCGCGAGGTCCGCGCGTTTCTAGGTCTAGCGGGTTACTATAGGCGTTTCGTGTCCTCTTTTGCTGCTATAGCACGACCCTTAAACAACTTATTGATAGGAATCCCAAATGACGTAAAATCCCACCAGTGTAAAGTCGAGTGGACTTCGGAGTGCCAGCGGGCGTTTGATGCGTTAAAGAGTGCCCTCACACAAGCCCCGGTGTTAGCGTATGCGGATTATACACAGCCTTTTGTGGTTTACACTGATGCGAGTGGCCGTGGGTTGGGAGCGGTTTTAGCGCAGGTCCAAGATGGTCATGAACGTGTAATAGCGTATGCGAGCCGTAGTTTACACCCAACTGAGCAAAACGATGCGAACTACAGCTCCTTCAAACTGGAGCTTTTGGCCCTTAAGTGGGCCGTGACCGAGAAGTTTAAAGATTACCTCACTGGCGCGCAGTTCACTATATTCACGGATAATAACCCCGTTGCGCATCTCCAAACGGCTAGATTGGGAGCTGTGGAACAACGGTGGGCTGCTCAGCTTGCGTCCTTCACGTTCGACATTAAGTACCGACCGGGCAAAAACAACGCAAACGCTGACGCCCTATCGCGGTTCCCAATACAGCCTGTAGACGTGGCGGCTGTACAGCTGACACCAGCAGCGAGGGAGGATGAGTGGAGAGAGACGCAGGATCGGGATCCAGATGTGCGCGTAGTGAAGAGGTGTGTGGAACGAGGGAGAGCTCCTAATATGGTGGAGAGGAAGAATTGGACTAGAGGAGCGCGGCAACTGTTACGCCAGTGGAACAAATTGATCATACAAAATCATGTGTTATATAGGAAAGTGACCGATCCCTATACCAAAGAACAATACTCACAGATCATTTGTCCAGGTTCACGCAGAGAGGAGGTGTGGAAAGGGATCCACGCGGCCGCGGCGCATGCTGGGTTGGAGAGGACCTTGGCCCAGCTGCGGCGTCGGTTCTATTGGCCAGGCATGGAGGGAGCGGTGCGTCAGTTACAACAGGGTTGTGTCGCCTGCAGCCTGCAGAGGAACAGGTCAGAGCCCCGGGCCCCCTTACAACCCTTTGAAGTCTCATATCCCTTAGAAGTAATAGCTATTGATTTCCTCACACTAGGTAGGCCTGCTGATGCGTGGCAGAATATTCTGGTGGCTACTGACTTATTCACCCGGTTTAGTTGGGCTATTGCCACCCGTGACCAGACTGCGCAAACCACTGTCCGCGCGTTATGGACGCACATCATCCAGCCGTTCGGGTGCCCGGCCCGGTTCCACTCGGATCGAGGCCCCAACTTCGAGTCCGAGTTAATGCACCATTTATGTCAGACTTATGGTATTGCAAAAAGTCGCACCACTCCGTACCACCCGGCTGGGAACGGTGCGGTGGAACGGTTTAATCAGACGTTATTGAACATGTTACGCTCGCTAGACACTGATAAACAGGGAAGATGGAATGAGCACTTGCCCGAACTAGTTCACGCATATAACAACACGATCCACAGCGCTACGGGTTATGCCCCCGCTTATTTGATGTTTGGCCGACACTTGAGGCGCCCTGTAGATGTCCAGTTAGGGGTGCAGACGGCGCAAAATCGCATGGAGGTGGGTGGTTGGGTACGGGACCACCAGCAGCGAATGGCGACCGCCTATAGGACAGCAGGGGAGAGGATGGAGGAAGCAGCGACGAGGAGAAAACAGGTTTATGACCGTAGGGCCGGTATTACGCCGTTATTACCAGGAGAACGAGTGTGGATTAGGAATCGGAAGAGGGACGGGCAGGGGAAATTGAGTACGTGGTGGGACCCCGAGCCTTACGCAGTGATGGAACAGGTGGGAGCTACGGGGTTGGTGTACCGAGTTAGACCCGAGAAGGGGGGGCGAGAAAAGACCATACATAGAAATGCGTTGAAAGTGTGTGTAGCCCCCAGGTCGCCCCACGAGGACCCCCCAGCTGTAGTGCAGCCCGAGCAGGTAGAAGCAACAACGCCGCAGTACTATGGGTTTTTCTCCGTCCCGAGAGCACCAGACGAGCCACGGCGCTCGGGAAGAGCAAATATAGGCCAGCCACCCCAGAGGTATGGACATGATTAGGGACAGTTGCAGGGACTGGCAACGGAAAAGTGGGGGGGGATGTGACAGGGTCAAAGCAGGGGGTGAAACCATTTTGTAACATTTTTTATTGATGATGAAAAACCTGTATTATGCACTTAAAAACATCATTCTCTTAAATGTATTTCTGCACTGCATGTTTTATGGTTGACAATGTATTTCCCCCCGGTCCCCGAGCCACTTGACATTGGACTCCCCTATAGGCTGCGTGACATTGACCTTGTGACTCCAGACGGCCAATGTCCCCAGGTCACGCTGGTGGCAGAGCAAATGAGGGCGGAGTAGGGTGTGGCCGCCACAAATACAAAAGTAGGCGCGGGCCATTCGAACAGGAGAGAGACAGGCATACAGGGCAGTGTGGAAGTGACAGCCAGAAGGGACGGTTGTGCACAGGAGGAGCAGACATACCACGGAGCAGAGGTGGAGAATACAGCGATCGCGGCACGTACCAAGGCACCAGCAGCGGACGGTGAGCAGACGGCGCAGTAGCAGCAGAGACGGGGAGGACAGACAGACGAACCCAGGAACGGAGGAGAGGTCCAGTTGGCGATAACGTTGCGCGCTTCATACACTCATAGCCAGACACCTGTCTGGCTTGCGAGTAAGTGTTCTTCTATGCAACGTTACCTTTACAAACCCACGGTCCTAAATATGTGAAATATACCTGAACAGGTGAACTGGTTCTAGTTTCTATGATTGCAGGCAATACGCACGAAGACAAGAAGAGACAGTGATTCTTGGCCTAAACCCCCGCTCCAGTTAAACCCCATACAAGGACATTCCCACCTTTTGCATTGAACCGTGATGAGTATATGATATAGCATTTGAATTGGCACTTGGCACTTTACTGCTTCAGTAATAGTTGGCACTTTAACGCTAAATTCATTATTTATTTGCTATAGGTTGCACAAGCCCTGTCTGTTTTTAAGTATTTTGTGATTGTCTGTATTCCTGTATTTTAGTTAGTTAGTGGGCGCATTAGGAGGTTGAGGGTTTTAGTATAGTGTTATATTGTGTTTATGTTTTTCAGTTTTAAGGCTTATAGATGCCAATGTTTTAGCTTAATAAAATCCGTTACCTTTTTATACAAACCTGTGTCCGTCCAATTCTCTTGTGGGATGTTGCAAAGTGTTGTTCTTACCTGGGCAAAACTGAACCTGTGAATAGCCTAAGACATTGTTATAGAGGACCCTACCTCTTAAATAAAAGGGTGGCGTAGTCTTGCAGTAGAATCACCATTATTATCCTCACAATAATTACGCACCCCGCACTTTATTGTGCACTCTATATTTTATTGTTGTGAGTTTAAATGTGGATGATAAATTACTTATTGGAAAAGGTCAGCATTCTGAAAAGAAGTGGCAAAGTTACATGTGACAGCCTGGCCACCGTCACAGTTACAAGTGACATTTTTCAGCAGTGACATTTTGTTAGTTAGTGCTGCATTCATAAACATGACGATTGCTCATTCAGTCAGTCTGCCAAATGAAAAAAGCTTACAGCACCTGGTATTCCCAGGCGGTCTCCCATCCAAGTACTAACCAGGCCCGACCCTGCTTAGCTTCCGAGATCGGACGAGATCGGGCGTGTTCAGGGTGGTATGGCCGTAAGCAACAGCAGCAGCGGCCGGTAGGCGTTATATAGATGACAGTGGCCGTGCTGTGGAGTGTGTTTATTCCTTTACTCTACTTAGGCTGGGCTGCTAAAGGTTACAAGTGACATTTTTCAGCAGTGACATTTTGTTAGTTAGTGCTGCATTCATAAACATGACGATTGCTCATTCAGTCAGTCTGCCAAATGAAAAAAGCTTACAGCACCTGGTATTCCCAGGCGGTCTCCCATCCAAGTACTAACCAAGCCCGACCCTGCTTAGCTTCCGAGATCGGACGAGATCGGGCGTATTCAGGGTGGTATGGCCGTAAGCAACAGCAGCAGCGGCCGGTAGGCCTTATATAGATGACAGTGGCCCTGCTGTGGAGCGTGTTTATTCCTTTACTCTACTTAGGCTGGGCTGCTAAAGGTTACAAGTGACATTTTTCAGCAGTGACATTTTGTTAGTTAGTGCTGCATTCATAAACATGACGATTGCTCATTCAGTCAGTCTGCCAAATGAAAAAAGCTTACAGCACCTGGTATTCCCAGGCGGTCTCCCATCCAAGTACTAACCAGGCCCGACCCTGCTTAGCTTCCGAGATCGGGCGTGTTCAGGGTGGTATGGCCGTAAGCAACAGCAGCAGCGGCCGGTAGGCCTTATATAGATGACAGTGGCCCTGCTGTGGAGTGTGTTTATTCCTTTACTCTACTTAGGCTGGGCTGCTAAAGGTTACAAGTGACATTTTTCAGCAGTGACATTTTGTTAGTTAGTGCTGCATTCATAAACATGACGATTGCTCATTCAGTCAGTCTGCCAAATGAAAAAAGCTTACAGCACCTGGTATTCCCAGGCGGTCTCCCATCCAAGTACTAACCAGGCCCGACCCTGCTTAGCTTCCGAGATCGGACGAGATCGGGCGTGTTCAGGGTGGTATGGCCGTAAGCAACAGCAGCAGCGGCCGGTAGGCGTTATATAGATGACAGTGGCCGTGCTGTGGAGTGTGTTTATTCCTTTACTCTACTTAGGCTGGGCTGCTAAAGGTTACAAGTGACATTTTTCAGCAGTGACATTTTGTTAGTTAGTGCTGCATTCATAAACATGACGATTGCTCATTCAGTCAGTCTGCCAAATGAAAAAAGCTTACAGCACCTGGTATTCCCAGGCGGTCTCCCATCCAAGTACTAACCAGGCCCGACCCTGCTTAGCTTCCGAGATCGGACGAGATCGGGCGTGTTCAGGGTGGTATGGCCGTAAGCAACAGCAGCAGCGGCCGGTAGGCCTTATATTGATGACAGTGGCCCTGCTGTGGAGTGTGTGCATTCCTTTACTCTACTTAGGCTGGGCTGCTAAAGGTTACAAGTGACATTTTTCAGCAGTGACATTTTGTTAGTTAGTGCTGCATTCATAAACATGACGATTGCTCATTCAGTCAGTGTGCCAAATGAAAAAAGCTTACAGCACCTGGTATTCCCAGGCGGTCTCCCATCCAAGTACTAACCAGGCCGGACCCGCCTTAGCTTCCGAGATCGGACGAGATCGGGCGTATTCAGGGTGGTATGGCCGTAAGCAACAGCAGCAGCGGCCGGTAGGCCTTATATAGATGACAGTGGCCCTGCTGTGGAGCGTGTTTATTCCTTTACTCTACTTAGGCTGGGCTGCTAAAGGTTACAAGTGACATTTTTCAGCAGTGACATTTTGTTAGTTAGTGCTGCATTCATAAACATGACGATTGCTCATTCAGTCAGCCTGCCAAATGAAAAAAGCTTACAGCACCTGGTATTCCCAGGCGGTCTCCCATCCAAGTACTAACCAGGCCCGACCCTGCTTAGCTTCCGAGATCGGGCGTGTTCAGGGTGGTATGGCCGTAAGCAACAGCAGCAGCGGCCGGTAGGCCTTATATAGATGACAGTGGCCCTGCTGTGGAGTGTGTTTATTCCTTTACTCTACTTAGGCTGGGCTGCTAAAGGTTACAAGTGACATTTTTCAGCAGTGACATTTTGTTAGTTAGTGCTGCATTCATAAACATGACGATTGCTCATTCAGTCAGTCTGCCAAATGAAAAAAGCTTACAGCACCTGGTATTCCCAGGCGGTCTCCCATCCAAGTACTAACCAGGCCCGACCCTGCTTAGCTTCCGAGATCGGACGAGATCGGGCGTGTTCAGGGTGGTATGGCCGTAAGCAACAGCAGCAGCGGCCGGTAGGCCTTATATAGATGACAGTGGCCCTGCTGTGGAGTGTGTGCATTCCTTTACTCTACTTAGGCTGGGCTGCTAAAGGTTACAAGTGACATTTTTCAGCAGTGACATTTTGTTAGTTAGTGCTGCATTCATAAACATGACGATTGCTCATTCAGTCAGTGTGCCAAATGAAAAAAGCTTACAGCACCTGGTATTCCCAGGCGGTCTCCCATCCAAGTACTAACCAGGCCGGACCCGCCTTAGCTTCCGAGATCGGACGAGATCGGGCGTATTCAGGGTGGTATGGCCGTAAGCAACAGCAGCAGCGGCCGGTAGGCCTTATATAGATGACAGTGGCCCTGCTGTGGAGCGTGTTTATTCCTTTACTCTACTTAGGCTGGGCTGCTAAAGGTTACAAGTGACATTTTTCAGCAGTGACATTTTGTTAGTTAGTGCTGCATTCATAAACATGACGATTGCTCATTCAGTCAGTCTGCCAAATGAAAAAAGCTTACAGCACCTGGTATTCCCAGGCGGTCTCCCATCCAAGTACTAACCAGGCCCGACCCTGCTTAGCTTCCGAGATCGGACGAGATCGGGCGTGTTCAGGGTGGTATGGCCGTAAGCAACAGCAGCAGCGGCCGGTAGGCGTTATATAGATGACAGTGGCCGTGCTGTGGAGTGTGTTTATTCCTTTACTCTACTTAGGCTGGGCTGCTAAAGGTTACAAGTGACATTTTTCAGCAGTGACATTTTGTTAGTTAGTGCTGCATTCATAAACATGACGATTGCTCATTCAGTCAGTCTGCCAAATGAAAAAAGCTTACAGCACCTGGTATTCCCAGGCGGTCTCCCATCCAAGTACTAACCAAGCCCGACCCTGCTTAGCTTCCGAGATCGGACGAGATCGGGCGTATTCAGGGTGGTATGGCCGTAAGCAACAGCAGCAGCGGCCGGTAGGCCTTATATAGATGACAGTGGCCCTGCTGTGGAGCGTGTTTATTCCTTTACTCTACTTAGGCTGGGCTGCTAAAGGTTACAAGTGACATTTTTCAGCAGTGACATTTTGTTAGTTAGTGCTGCATTCATAAACATGACGATTGCTCATTCAGTCAGTCTGCCAAATGAAAAAAGCTTACAGCACCTGGTATTCCCAGGCGGTCTCCCATCCAAGTACTAACCAGGCCCGACCCTGCTTAGCTTCCGAGATCGGGCGTGTTCAGGGTGGTATGGCCGTAAGCAACAGCAGCAGCGGCCGGTAGGCCTTATATAGATGACAGTGGCCCTGCTGTGGAGTGTGTTTATTCCTTTACTCTACTTAGGCTGGGCTGCTAAAGGTTACAAGTGACATTTTTCAGCAGTGACATTTTGTTAGTTAGTGCTGCATTCATAAACATGACGATTGCTCATTCAGTCAGTCTGCCAAATGAAAAAAGCTTACAGCACCTGGTATTCCCAGGCGGTCTCCCATCCAAGTACTAACCAGGCCCGACCCTGCTTAGCTTCCGAGATCGGACGAGATCGGGCGTGTTCAGGGTGGTATGGCCGTAAGCAACAGCAGCAGCGGCCGGTAGGCGTTATATAGATGACAGTGGCCGTGCTGTGGAGTGTGTTTATTCCTTTACTCTACTTAGGCTGGGCTGCTAAAGGTTACAAGTGACATTTTTCAGCAGTGACATTTTGTTAGTTAGTGCTGCATTCATAAACATGACGATTGCTCATTCAGTCAGTCTGCCAAATGAAAAAAGCTTACAGCACCTGGTATTCCCAGGCGGTCTCCCATCCAAGTACTAACCAGGCCCGACCCTGCTTAGCTTCCGAGATCGGACGAGATCGGGCGTGTTCAGGGTGGTATGGCCGTAAGCAACAGCAGCAGCGGCCGGTAGGCCTTATATTGATGACAGTGGCCCTGCTGTGGAGTGTGTGCATTCCTTTACTCTACTTAGGCTGGGCTGCTAAAGGTTACAAGTGACATTTTTCAGCAGTGACATTTTGTTAGTTAGTGCTGCATTCATAAACATGACGATTGCTCATTCAGTCAGTGTGCCAAATGAAAAAAGCTTACAGCACCTGGTATTCCCAGGCGGTCTCCCATCCAAGTACTAACCAGGCCGGACCCGCCTTAGCTTCCGAGATCGGACGAGATCGGGCGTATTCAGGGTGGTATGGCCGTAAGCAACAGCAGCAGCGGCCGGTAGGCCTTATATAGATGACAGTGGCCCTGCTGTGGAGCGTGTTTATTCCTTTACTCTACTTAGGCTGGGCTGCTAAAGGTTACAAGTGACATTTTTCAGCAGTGACATTTTGTTAGTTAGTGCTGCATTCATAAACATGACGATTGCTCATTCAGTCAGCCTGCCAAATGAAAAAAGCTTACAGCACCTGGTATTCCCAGGCGGTCTCCCATCCAAGTACTAACCAGGCCCGACCCTGCTTAGCTTCCGAGATCGGGCGTGTTCAGGGTGGTATGGCCGTAAGCAACAGCAGCAGCGGCCGGTAGGCCTTATATAGATGACAGTGGCCCTGCTGTGGAGTGTGTTTATTCCTTTACTCTACTTAGGCTGGGCTGCTAAAGGTTACAAGTGACATTTTTCAGCAGTGACATTTTGTTAGTTAGTGCTGCATTCATAAACATGACGATTGCTCATTCAGTCAGTCTGCCAAATGAAAAAAGCTTACAGCACCTGGTATTCCCAGGCGGTCTCCCATCCAAGTACTAACCAGGCCCGACCCTGCTTAGCTTCCGAGATCGGACGAGATCGGGCGTGTTCAGGGTGGTATGGCCGTAAGCAACAGCAGCAGCGGCCGGTAGGCCTTATATAGATGACAGTGGCCCTGCTGTGGAGTGTGTGCATTCCTTTACTCTACTTAGGCTGGGCTGCTAAAGGTTACAAGTGACATTTTTCAGCAGTGACATTTTGTTAGTTAGTGCTGCATTCATAAACATGACGATTGCTCATTCAGTCAGTGTGCCAAATGAAAAAAGCTTACAGCACCTGGTATTCCCAGGCGGTCTCCCATCCAAGTACTAACCAGGCCGGACCCGCCTTAGCTTCCGAGATCGGACGAGATCGGGCGTATTCAGGGTGGTATGGCCGTAAGCAACAGCAGCAGCGGCCGGTAGGCCTTATATAGATGACAGTGGCCCTGCTGTGGAGCGTGTTTATTCCTTTACTCTACTTAGGCTGGGCTGCTAAAGGTTACAAGTGACATTTTTCAGCAGTGACATTTTGTTAGTTAGTGCTGCATTCATAAACATGACGATTGCTCATTCAGTCAGTCTGCCAAATGAAAAAAGCTTACAGCACCTGGTATTCCCAGGCGGTCTCCCATCCAAGTAATAACCAGGCCCGACCCTGCTTAGCTTCCGAGATCGGACGAGATCGGGCGTGTTCAGGGTGGTATGGCCGTAAGCAACAGCAGCAGCGGCCGGTAGGCCTGGGTGCAATACGTTAGTCCGACAGCGCATTCCTCCGACAGCGCAGCGCTCCGATGTTTCCAATACTAACCCTATACCAAACCCGCACCCTAACCCTAAACGCACGCGGATGCCACATACAGATGTGCCACTTCAAAACTTCACATGTCCTGCCATCGCCAAGACAGTACATTTTCAGGGGATTCCCAGGGCAATAAGAGGGACAAAGAAGGGCATTTAAAATGCTGAATTATTTTGATGATCACTGCTTTTATGATGCTAATTAATTTGAGCAACTGGTCAAATCACCTTTCGCCTCATAATGAGTCTGACACCTTATTCAACACACATTCTTTTGTTCTCATGTATATGGATGTCTGTTGAAGGGAAAAACGGGGGTGTGTAGTGACAACTTCTTTTCAGGGGCAAAACAGTGCATTTTAAGGGCAGAAAAGGGAGGAAAAAAATGCATTTTCAGGCCACTTTCAGGGAAAGAACAGTAACGTGTGAAGTTTTGAAGTGGCACATCTGTAGTCGGAGAAAAGGGATGTCGGATTATCGTATGCCTCCCGGTAGGCCTTATATAGATGACAGTGGCCCTGCTGTGGAGTGTGTTTATTCCTTTACTCTACTTAGGCTGGGCTGCTAAAGGTTACAAGTGACATTTTTCAGCAGTGACATTTTGTTAGTTAGTGCTGCATTCATAAACATGACGATTGCTTATTCAGTCAGTCTGCCAAATGAAAAAAGCTTACAGCACCTGGTATTCCCAGGCGGTCTCCCATCCAAGTACTGGGAGGCATGCGTTAATCCGACAGACCTTTTCTCCGACTATGTGGCATCCGCGTGCGGTTAGGGTTAGGGTGCGGGTTTGGTTCGGGTTTACTGTTTAATGTCGGAGCACTGCGCTGTCGGAGGAATGCGCTGTCGGACTAACGTATTGCACCCGACTTTTCCCACCTGAACTCCACCCCTCTACCAACATCTAACTTACTACACCTAATATTAAAGTCCCCTACTATAATACACCTCCCGACCACTAGCTCTCTCAACTCTGCAATAATAATCCTCCTGTCTGCTTCTACATTTGGTACGTAAATATTAATTAGCCTAAAGCACAACTTCCTATATTCAAATTCTATTACCAATATCCTCCCAGTGCTGTCCTTATAAACCTCCTTTACATTCTCTACTTTGTCTTTTTTAAGCATTATTGCAACGCCCCTTGCATTCCTAGCACCATTATTATAGAAGATATCCTCCTCCCATTCCTTTCTCACATCCTTCATCACCACCCCATCCCAATTGGTTTCCTGTAAGCACAAAATATCACTCCTGTATACATACAACAACTCTTTAACCTTCTCCATATTCCGTAACCCGTTTACATTTACAGAAGTTACAGTGGCCATGAGAGCAAAACAAAGAAAGCAAAGTATAAAACCAGACATTATGCAAACATTTTAAGTATTACCCCGTGGTCCTTTAATCCTGTCTTCCCGTACCTTGTCCTTTTCTGCCTTCCTCTTTGCAGCCAACTTCTGTGCTAGCCCCTCCCCCCTCTCCCCACCCCCCCTTTCCCCTCTCCCCCTCGGACCTTGTTGCCCTTTGACGTCTCTCTCTCCATACCTCCAATCCATCTCACCGTTGTCTTCATCTTCCACACTTTCGCCCTCCTCCTGTCCCTCCATTGACTCTGCCACAGGCTCGCTGCTGGGTTGGCCCTTTCCCGACCCAGCAGCCGCCCCATCCATGGTAGCTCTGCTCTCCTGCCCAGCGGGCAAGTGTTGTGTGGAAGCAACGCTGGAAGCGGGAGGGCTGCTGGCCCGCCCGCCTCCATCACTAGCAGGCTCCTCTTCATCCACCGCACTCTCTGGGGCCGGCGCCACAGGCTCCGCCTCCTTGTCCTCATTCTGCACTCCCGTCTCCTCTTCTGCCTCATCAGAACTGTCCTCGTCCCCACCACCGTCCTGTGATGAGGCCTCAGAAGCCCGCTCCTCTGCAGTGTGACAGGTGCACCACTCTTTCTTCTCTTTGCAGCCTCTACAGCGCCCGCACTCCCGTGCATAATGGCCCTGGCCCGCACAGATATAGCACCTGAAGTCCGGACAGTCCATGAGAATGTGCCCGGGCTGAATGCACAGCCTGCACACCTTCACCTGCCGATCGTGAATCACCCGGAAGTACTCAGTCCCCTCCAGCGTTATAAACTGGGTCGAATATGGCAGCGACTTCACAGTGTCCGTAAATCTGACCTTCAAGCTCCTCGTCCCGTCTGCGATGTCGGTACCAGGCCACATCCTCCTTCTGAGGGGGGATATGGGCTTCACCCCCCACCCAGCCAACTTTCCCAAAATCGTCTCGTCCTCAATATATGTTGGCAGATTCATAAACGAAACCACAAGCTCATAGCGTGACAGTTCCTTTGCCATAATCCTGCTGTTCTTGATCTTCAGTCCGTCCAGTAGTTTAGTTTTTCCTCTGTCGTCCTTCATTGTCACTTCATATTTGCCTCCTTCTTTAACTCTGCATCCAACAACAACTCCACACTCCTTCTTTACCGCTGCCAGCATTTCCATCATAGTAACACCATCCTGCCCCTGTATTTCAACCCCAAGCGTTAGAGTCCTCTCATACTGTCCTTTAATTTCGTTCTGCTTGTCATTTCCCACCTCTGGTGCTTGCTTCTGTTCCGTCCCCATTGTTGTCTCGATAAACCAGCAAAACAGCCCAAAAATAAATCCCCCAAACAGCAAGCTGCTAGGGGATTAAAAACACAGACAAAAAAAAACAAACTACTGTACTCAAATAAACACAAACTATAAGCAAAATAAGTAGACTTCAGTCACTCCAGAAGACTCTCAAAACACAGACCAAACTCTCCCAGCTGCACTCAATCGGTGTGTCAGGGTGGTATGGCCGTAAGCAACAGCAGCAGCGGCCGGTAGTCGTTATATAGATGACAGTGGCCCTGCTGTGGAGTGTGTTTATTCCTTTATTCTAAGTAAAAGTATCATTACTACAATTAAAAGTTTAGAATTCAAAATGTACTTGAGTAAAAGTAAAAATGTATTTGCATCAAAATGTACTTAAAGTACCAAAAGTAAAAGTACTCATTATACAAAATGTCCCATTTCAAGTTTTTAAATGTATACAAATCGTTTTGAAAATAGCAGGTCTACAAGCTCACAATGCGTCAAATCGTGATTTGTGACGCATTGTGAGCTTGTTGATCGGCTATTTTCAAATGGACGATATAGGGCTGAAGTGGTTACTGTACGTTTTGTAATAATAATACAAATCTTCAAAGTAACTAGTAACTAAAGCTTTCAAATAATTGTAGTAAAATATTTTCCTCTGAGATGTAGTGGAGTAGAAGTAAAAGTATTGGAAATTGGGAATACTCGAGTAAAGTACAAATGCCTCAAAATTGCCACTTGCCCTCATGACGCGACGCCCCCTGCGCTGGAGGCATTTAATGTGAAACGCTTCAAGCATCTTTAGTTGGCGGGCATAGATGGTCCATGTTTCACAGCTTGTACAGAGGAGTGGAAATGCATAATGGCCTCGTATACTGCAATTTGTGTGTGTAGGTGGAGACTGCTGTTGCAAAAGACCCTTTTCCTCAGCCGTCCAAAGGAGGATGAGGCCCGCTTGATCCTGTTTTGGATGTCCTTGACATGTGTTGTCTACAACAAATACACACGCTGCCAGAATGTTACTTGGAACAGTACAGTACATCACAGATCTATACCTCCAACTGGTCCATAGCATTGAAGGAGAACTCCTTCCAACGCTATGGACCAGAGCTACCTCCAACCCGTCTAAAAACCAAAGGCGATTTGGCCTTTTCTGCCCTAAACACAAACACTGGAATAGTCTCCCGTCCCACGTTAAGTCCTGCCTCACTATACTATAGATATGTTTAAATCAAAACTAAAGACCCACCTATTTATCTTGCTTTTAGCGCTGTTTGAGAATGCTCTTCTGTTTATGTCCTTATGTCTAGTCAACTCCATGTATTCACAATTTTTATTTTCTATATAATACTTCATCTTTTTTTCCTATACTATTTATTCATTTATTTAGTAGTAGTAGTTTTAGTAGTAGTAGTAGAAGACAGTAGTAGTAATAGTGGTAATAGCCTAGTAGTGGTAGGAATTGTATTTGAATTTCTTTCTTTCAGTTTAATAACCAAATTCATCATTATAGTACTAGGTCAGCCAATTATCTTCATTCCATACTTTTCTGCTCAATTCTCCATCAGATATAAAGGACCTCTTTTCTGGAACAGCTTACCTAGCCACATTACAGACTGTAGAGTTCAGTCAAGAAACAAATAATACACCTTCTATTGTCTAATCTAAGCATTACATCCTAAATTCTTGTCTGCCTTAAGGTTATTTTTCTTTCATTAAATATGTGTAGGTGGGTATGGACGTGTATGTGCGTTTGTACATGTGTAACTTATTTACATACTTATCATCATAGATTATATGTGCTATTACACTGTTTTTATTACTTGATCCTCTAATTATGCATTGATTGATAGACTATTTACATTGACTTTTATGATTATTTTGTTGTAGCTGGTTATCTTTCACTCACACACACACACACACACACACATACACACACACACACACACACACACACACACACACACACAAATTATGTATTTATTCAATAGGTTTCTTTGATTAAATGTTGTGATAAATGATGGGTTGGTTACACCATCTTTACTGCTTTCATCTTCACACTACTTTGACAAGAAATGTTTATGTGATCAAGATCAAATTCAACTTAAAATCATTAATCATCAATAGGTCTATTAAATATTTATTTAAAACATTTTGTTGACAATGTCAGACCATTTCAAATTACACAAGTCAAACTTAAATCATCCCCCAACTATCATTCACCTTATCAGACAAGACATCACTAAGTATATAAACTGATAATATTCTCCATTTAACCAAAAAAAGTCATAACTTGACCAAAAGCAAAAAAAGAATTTACTGAATTACACAGGAATAACTGTCCTGAAAGTAAATGTTTTCTGCTGTGATACTTCAAGCTTAACAAATACAAACATATGTATATGAAAACTATGATACAGAATGTCATACAGAAAATACAACAAATGGAAAACTAGTTTTGTGATACTTGTTTTGGTAAAACTTAAGGGTTAAATAGCTCTAAATTGTGACTTCCCCGTCCCTCAAGCTCTTTACTAAAACAGAAAATAAAGTTCCAGGTCGGGATACCAATTTCATCCAGTCAGGAGAGAGAAGTCATACAGGATACAGTAAATTGGAAGTGATGAATAAAAAAAAAACACCAAATTGGAAATTTGGAACCCTATAATATTGAAGCTGTCAACCTAACTGGAAATGTATTTTCTGTTTAAAGGAGCTAGAGAGACAGGCCCTGTATTAGATGTTGCCATTGCTTTAACAAGACTGTCAATAACATGCTGATAACTAGAACTGTACAGAAACCCTCACTGTGACCACACCCCAACACTCAAACTTCCATCCTCCACTGGCGTTGTTTCCTCACGCCTTAACCGCGGCCTCCGAGCGGGTAGACAGGAGGTTGAGCATAGGCTCTATTCACAGGAGTCATATTATGAAGACATTCACAGGTGTTACCAATGACACTAATGAAGGCTCTGTTCCATTCTTGGTCAAACAGAGTTAGGGTGCTGATATTGTGCCCCACAATGTTGACCCACTGGTGTAACAGAGTGTTTCCAGTGGGCCAACATGCACAATATCAGCACCCTGACTCTGTTGGGGTCCAGGGACCCTCATGGCCCCTTACAGGTGTGTAACTCTCAGAGTTATGGGGGTCGTGGAAACCACTGTGCTACACTAAATGGAACAGAGCCTTCATTAGTATCATTGGTAACACCTGTGAAGGAAGTGATAATATGGCTGCTGTGCATAGAGCCTATAGAGCATCGCAGTTGCGCAGAATCCGGGTGCCGGAAGTAAATACTCAATGCATTTTTCCCATTGACTTTTCCAAAAATATTTATATCAATGAATTTAAGCCTAGAATCAAGCCATCCAGGATTCTGGTGAATCATGACCATAAAACCTTTTTTTCTGTGATTTTTTAAATTTTATATTTAATGATATGATATACTATGTTTAATAAATACCCTTTGTTTTGCCGTTTTCAAAAAAGTTTTTTCAAAGAATCAAACGTTTTATGGTCATGATTCACCAGGATCCTGGATAGCTTGATTCTAGGCTTAAATTCATTTATATAAATATTTTCGGAAAAGTCAATGGGAAAAATGCATTGAGTATTTACTTCCGGCAACTGGAAGTGGGCGGGAACTGCGACGCTCTATTGGGATGTAGCTTTTGAAATGTCTCGTTCAGTGGTTCTCTAAGTGTCATCCAGGGACCCTCAGGATTCCTTGAGGAGATTTCAAATGGACCCTTTACAGTTCTGTAACTCTGAGAGTGTGCAAATGGAACCAAATGGACCCATAAGGTTGTCCTTGAAATTAAAGGAGTAGTTCACCCCCACAGAAAACACTCTATTTACTCACCCGATTACATATTAAATAAAAGGAGAAGTAGTATAAAAAGTTACATTTTCTTTTCCTATGGTTAGATTTTGGAAAGTTATACGCCATAGAAGACACTTGGGATGAAACTGTGAGCGTTGTTTTGGATCTTATAACCGGATTTAATTTAATCCAAGTATTTTATTAATTTTTGGATTGTTCCTTGTATTCAAGACATCACAGGGTGAGTAAACAATAGAAATAAAAGTCATGTTCTGTGTTAACTACTCGAGAGAACCATGCTCTAATTTTTTCTTCCCAGTAAATGCAGGACCAGTTCCTCGTCCTCAGCCAGAGAGAGGCCAGTGTCCAGCTGCTGTGTCGCATCTTCATCCTTACGCCGCCTCGCTCTCTTCCTGTTTCCTGTCGTTGGCTCTTCCTCATCCACCTCACTGCTGGCCTCGTCACTGCTGTGGCTGCGTTTCCTTCGCCCGCCAGCAGGGGGACTTCCCACTCCCTCCTCCTCCTCCAAAGATAAGAAAATATAAGACGTGTATTGAAATGCAGTCCTTAACTCATTAAGACCTGTGGCCATTCTTAAAAATGTTTATTTTTTAAGATTTTTCAAAAATAGCAGATATACAAGCTCATAGCGCGGCACTGAATAGCCAAAGAAGCCAAAGAAAAAAAGACATAAAGAGAAAAAAAGACATAACAAGGGAATGCACAGTAAGCATGTCAAATAGTGTCCTTACGGTACTGAACCGTTAATTAGTCTATTTAACGAGCTGAGCGACCATCGTGTGCATCATTATACATCTTCATGGCTACCGGCACATGAGACAGGCCAAGTCTACTGTGTGTCCCCTTAGGGAAGTCCATCATTTCCCCTCCTGCTAAAACTCCCCACTTCTGCTTTACTGCCCCTGTCTGTCTGTGGAATGCCCTCCCCGAACGCCTGAGAGCGCCACAGTCCACTGATGCTTTTAAAAAGTGGACTAAAAACCTACCTTTTTAACAAAGCATTTTCTTAATTATTCTTGGGCCTTTTTTTCCCCATGCCCTGATTTGACCTAGTTTTTAATTTTACCCTTTAGCCTAGTAGGGTCCCATGTAATTGTTTGGTTGCTTTGCTGTTTTATGCCATGTTTGTAAACCCTGTAGCCCTTTGAGCTTTACAAAAATGTGTTATAAATAAAATGTATAAATAATAATAATTTGTATTATTGTTATTATTATTATCTCCACGTGGAGTGTGGATTAAAGCAAAAATACAATCTAAATGTAAAATGATTCTGTTTTAGTAATATTGTTCCTGCTGTTTTACATACTGCCAACCAGGTGAGATTGAGGCTTTAACAGTTGCTTTTTATGAAATATCCGAGACATTATTTTTATGGAAAATGCTTCTAAACATAATTGCTAGTTTGACCACCTCAAATGCTCTTATCTTAAAAATGAAAAAAATAAATAAAAATAGCCCATCTACAAGCTCTCAACGTGTTGCATTGAGAGCTTGTAGATAGGCTATTTTCGCAGCGCAAATTTTTTCTATGGACTCCAAATGACTGAAATCAGTCGTGGCGACTGAGAACTTTAATGTGCCTTTAACCCATTAGAGACCGGGAAGGGAACGCATCTGTGTCATTTTAAGATGTCTTTGGCTATTCAAAAATAGCAGATATACAAGCTCATAGCGCGGCACCGAGTGCCGCGCAATGAGCTTGTAGATCTGCTATTTTTTGAAAAATCTTAAAAATGTGTGCAAATCTTTGAATGTATATTTTTCATAGTTTTAAAGCGAACATTTGGAACTCAAATCTTTGCTTCTGGGGATTCTACAAATAACTTCTAAATCCTAACAGGTTTTTGGAAAACAACAAAGTTTGAGAACCACTGATTATAATCAGTGGTTCTCAAACTTTTTCATGTCAAGGACCCCCAAAATGATATGTTTTTGACCGCGGACCCCCAATCTCAAAATATTTTTGTTCCAGGGACCCTCAGAAGCAAAGATTTGAGTTACAAATGTATGTATATATATTCAAAGATTTGCACACATTTTCACTATTTTTTCCCTAGAATTAGAAGAAAAAAAATGACACACAGATGCGTACCCGGTCTGAATGACTTAAGTGTGTGTCCCTATACGCACCTCCTCAGAGTCAGAGCGGAGCTGGTCCGGGTCGGGCAGCGAGGCGGGGTCAAACTCTTCCCCGTGGTCCGCTAGGTACGCCACCACTTCTTCTTCCTCATCGCCATCATCGGCGTCGGATGTCTTGCCGTCTCGGTTGCGGGCTTCCCGCCTGGCAGTAGCGTTGAACATTTGTGATTAAATCTTTGGTCAATAGTTGGTTGATCATCGATTAATTCATAAGCAGAGATAAAAAAAAATCGGAGAACCCCGATTTCCCTCAATAAAGTTCTATCTATAACATAAAAATCTAAATTGTGTTTGTTATATATTCCTTTATCAAATATTCATTATACCATTTGACATTAAGGCAATGTTTTTTTTTCTAAGAATAGATACATTTAATGAAATAATCGTGATTACATTTCACAGATTACATTTTCACAGCTTTTCTGTAATTGATACAATTACAGTTACTGTTCAATTCATCGTTTAATGGTTTCATTTAATTGAGTAAATTCTTATCGGCAATGAATAAATAGTTGTTTAACCCATTAAGACCTGAAGCCGATTCTACAAATGTCTCCTAAATCCCAACATGAAAAACGTATGTTTCTATGTCAGTGGTGCTTAACCTTTTTCATGTCAAGGACCCCCAAAATGATATGTATTTGGCCACGGACCCCCATCTCGAAATATTTTGTTCCAGCGACCCCCAGAAGCAAAGATTTGAGTTAAAAAATGTTTGCTTTAAAAGAATATATATATTCAAAGATTTGCGCACATTTTCACGATTTAAAAAAAATAGCAGATCTACAAGCTCATAGCGCAGCACTTGCCACGCTATGAGCTTATATATCTGCTATTTTTGAATAGCCAAAGTGTAAAACAATGCTCTTTATCTAAAACATTTTTAAAAAAATGACATGCATTCCAGGCCTTAATGGGTTAATTGTTACCATCCCTACCTGGCGGCCTTTGCTTTCAGTCTCTTGTCGCGGTGTTTCTCTTGGACTTTGCGTCTGTACTCCTGCTTGTCGAACTCCCGGTCCTCGCGCTGCAGCCTCTGCCGAGCCTTCTCCACGTCGATCCCGGAAACCCCTTCGTCGTCCTCCTGGTCGGCCGCGGCCGTGCGCTGGGCCGGCGGCCACTGCTGCACCGCCTCCCCGTCCTCGGTGAAGGTGGTCTTGGTGTTGACTTTGAGCTTTCTCTTCAGGACCTTCTTGGCATCTTAAAAAAAAAAGGATTTTACGGATAATGTTAAATGCTGGATATGTGGGTGCAGCAGCTAATCAAATGAATGCATGTAATCGATTCCTCAAAAAATAGTGATATTTGAATAATAAAATAATGAAGTATTAATCTATGCCTATTTTGGGCATGTCGTTGTAGGTGAAAAGTGAAATAAATACATTGATGATAGTGAAAATTGCAGATCTACAAGCTCATAGAGCATTGCGCCGCGTTGTGAGCTTGCACATCAGCTAAATTCATTATCTTTGCATTGACTGTTGTGCGAGGAAGTACAAAATAACAATAATGGTGTTTTTCACTGAAAATTCCTGTCCTTGGTTCTGGTGACTGATATGGGCCTTCTATTGCGTGAGGAGGCCGTGCTTTTTCAATTACTTTTTTAATTTATTTTTTATAATTCTTTTTGGAAAATTAAAAATATTAAAATAAAATAAATGAAAAAAGTAATTGAAAAAACACGGCGCCTCACGTATTAGGACAATATCAGTCAACGGAACCAATTTAAAGACCGTCTTAAAATTACCCCAAACATGTTCGAAAGTGAAATATCCCATTAAGTGGTTAATACTTTTCTATTTTTAAGTAATTCCCACATAATTATATGAAAAAAATAAGCTGATATTGTTGTTTGGATATGGACTAGTTCATGGGTCTTCCAACAGGGGATCCTCTAGGGCAAGGGTTCTCAACCTTTTCAGGCCACGACCCCCCAAAATAATCAGATTTGAACTGGGGAGCCTCCATCCGGACAAGCACTTGGAACAACATATTAACAGAAAAGATAATGTGTTTACACAACACTGATGCTAGTGCCGTCAAACACGTCTATGAAGCTATCTATGACATCTATTTACACATTTAATCTATAGGACCACAATGGAAACAAGCACCCAGGACTTTTATTTGTGTAGCCATAAGCCATTTAGACCCGAAGCCGATTTTTAAAATGCCTTTTAAATCCTAAACTAAGTTTTCTGAAAAACTTTGTTAACCCATTAAGGACCTGGAACGCATCTGTGTCACTTTAGATTTATTTGGCTATTCAAAAATAACAGATATACAAGCTCGAAGTGGATGGGAGTCTAAATCTTCGAAAAATCATATCTCCTTGGTCTTTGGGTCAAATTAAAAAAAAATTAAAAAACAAAAACAAAAAAACAACAACTTTTATTTTGAATTTTAGTTTTTTTTGAAAGAACGCAGATCTGCGTACATGGCAGCGTCGGTTCTAAGGACGCAAAAGAACGCAGATCTGCGTCCTTGGCAGCCAATGTGTTAAACAGTGATCAGCGAGGAGAAAAACTACAAAGAGAAAATGGCGTTTCAATTTCGTCGTTAGAACGGAGGCCGACGGGATCGGCAAAACCGGATCCCGGATAATTCCGTTTCCGGTGGTGCTACAATGAAATGTGCCGTATCGAAAATTGAAAAAAGTGCAATGTGAACTTTTTTTTAGAAAAAAAGAAAAAAACACCACTTTGCGTAGGTCTATGCGACTGGCACGTGGCGGCTTTAAATAGGTTCGCGTAGCTCTATGCGATTGGCACTCAATGTGTTAATCACTGGTGTGTCTTCTCATATTTTACTGTATTTGTTTTGTCTTCTGTACTATGTCTACTTGCCTTGTATTGTTGACGATGATGTATTTTTTTTGTATGGATAACTATACCACGTTTTTTTTAACAGCCTGCTCAGGGACTACAGATGAAAATTAGCCAACTCTGGCTAACTCTGGCTCATTTACATGGACGTGAATAACTGACATGTTGATCAATGTGCATTGTCCCTGTTAAATAAACAAATAAATAAAATGAGTTGCTTCGCATCACGTTTTGAGCTTGTAGATCTGCTACTTTTGATGCGTTTGTGTGACGCATGGCCATACTGATGTCACTGCGTAGATATTAGTCTAGAATCTCTGTGTCGAACCTGACTTTCCAAGGGGCGGATTACAAAAAAAATACCTCTGGTGAAAAACTCGCCCCATATTTGTATACTGGGCCCTGATTGGTGCCCCACAACTTCGGGGGCAACAAAAGCCAATCGCAACCGAGTGGGGCCAGACTAATCTGCAGAGGGTTTATACGCTCTATTCACAGCAGCCATATTATGAAGACATTCACATGTGTTACCAATGATACTAATGAAGGCTCTGTTCCATTTAGTGTAGCACAGTGGTTTCCACAACCCCCATAACTCTGAGAGTGTACAAATGGAACCAAATGGACCCGTAATTTGTACACTCTCAGAGTTACACACCTGTAAGGGGCCATTTGGAAGCCCATGAGGGTCCCTGGACCCCAACTGTAGACCCACTGGTGTTTCCAGTGGGCCAACATGCACAATATCAGCACCCTGACTCTGTTTGACCAGAATGGAACAGAGCCTTCATTAGTATCATTGGTAACACCTGTGAAGGAAGTGATAATATGGCTGCTGTGAAGAGAGCCTATTGCTTCTAAACATATTTGTTTTTGCACTGGGAGATTCGTATGGTTTCCAGGCTAGCTTCATCTCTCTCTCTCTCAGATAAAGGGGTACTTGGCCTGAAAAATGTTGAAGACCCCTGGAACTAGTGAGCAAATATCAGAAGTTGTCTCTAACATCTTACATGTTGTCCTTACCTTTAAATTTGGTCTCTTTGGCGGTTTTCTTTTTGGGTTGGGCGGTAACTTCCTCCTCCTCCTCCTCAGGCTCTTCGCCTTCAGTGACATTAAAGACGTCTTTCCTCTTGACCGTCAGCAAATCTAAATCCCTCAGATTGTCGTCGTCGTCGTCCTCACTGTCGCTGCAGAGTCACAAACACAACGTGAATCAGCTTCAGTCACATCACAGGTTACCCCATAGTCTGTTAAAAGTAACTATGCAGTGTCCCGGTTTATCAAACTTAATGGTATGAAAACAATTTGTTCTATTTCTAAACTCTATGTAGTGTTTTCTGAGGAGAGCAATGTGGATTGTTGAGCTGGATTGGGGTAAAGTGAGTGGTGATAAAATAATGACACATGCACAGGGGTGCACATAACTGGTGCGCAGGTGCGCATGCGCACCCAAAATAAATAATGCGCGGCACATCAGACGACGCAAGGCGCTTTTGCGTACCAACAGCTGGGACAGGAATGTCCAAGCTTTTATTTTTTAGCAAAACTAAAAAATAAAAGCCTGGAGATCGAGGCTAGGAATTTACTTCCTGAAGCCACACTCACACAATCACGCTAAAGCACGCGTCGGCCCCATGTAAAGCCATTAGGCGCAGGGGTAGGGGACGCATGCTGCACGTGATTGTGTGAGTGTCGCCTCGCATCGCCTTGCATTGCCTCGCTGCGTGCACGCAGCCAGCAGCGGCTGTTAGAGGCACTCGTCAGTCGTCACCAATGATGAACGCACCGCAATGGTGCAAAATATGCCGTGAACGTCCCAATCTGGCGGATAAAAGCAGCGCAGCACAGGACACCTTTGATGAGGCAGTATTGCTTTGTTTAATTTTGTTTTCATTTCCTGGAAAAAAATATATTTTGGAGTTGGTTTCTGCCCAACAGCAGAGATATACAAAGGCACATTTATAAAGGCCAGTGATTTAAAACGAGGCACAGACCCAGCAAGCCTGATCTCGGATGTCGGAGCTCGTATCACCTTTTGTTTTTAAGTAACATTTTGGGAATGACCAGCCGTACTTTGGCGTGAGGATCGCAGGCTACAACCTGAATCGGATGGGGTGAGTAAGTCAGATATATATAAGACGGGTAAGACCGGACCTGGTCTTGTAGGTAATTCATCCAATGTTTTAATCAATTCTAAAAGAATTGAGAGTAGCCTGTGCACTAGTGATGCGCGGGTTGACCCGTAACCCGCGGGACCCGCGGGTCAACCCGCGGCGTGGGTGGGTCGAGTCAGAATTTCGGAGGCAATTATGCGGGCTGCGGGTGAGCGCTCTCACACGCAAAAAAAAATAAAAAAAATAACATGCTCTTGTTTTGTCTTTATTCCTAATAAGAATAAGAATAATAACGATAAAACAGTTTGAATACACTTGGGGATTATTTTCTAACCATGATTTTACAGAATTAAAAAAAAATCGCGGGTCGCGGGGCGGGTTGAGCCATAGATTTATATATGGGTTCGCGGGGCGGGTTGAGGCGGATTGGGTTCCGGGGAGGGGCGGGGCGGGCCGAGTCATGAAAAAACCCGACCCGCGCATCACTACTGTGCACGGAGGCTGGAATGGGTTAAATGTGACCAAACGTTCAAGAAACGGGTAAAAGCCAATCTGTAGCATTCCGAACCAACTGCAGACTGTGGATAGATTGGCATAATTTGCTACAAATGATGTAGCGATGTGCAATATATAAGCAGCTTGTAAGTTACTTATAAAGCTTTGATTACAATTTTGAGGTATTTGTACTTTACTTGAGTATTTCCAATTTCTAATACTTTTACTTCTACTCCACTACATCTCAGAGGAAAATATTGTACTTTTACTCCACTACAATTATTTGAAAACTTTAGTTACTAGTTACTTTTCAGATACAAATGATTACATTATAAAACATACATTAACCACTTTAGCCCTATTTTATACATAGGCTATTTGAAAATAGCCGATCTACAAGCTCACACCGCGTCGCGATGCAACGCGTTGTGAGCTTGTAGATCTGCTATTTTCAAATAACTTAGTACTTTTACTTTTGGTACTTTAAGTACATTTTGATGCCAATACTTTTGTACTTTTACTCAAGTAAATTTGGAATTCAGCACTTTTACTTGAGTAAAACACTTGAGTAATTTTTCCACCACTGGGTTTAGGGCCAAAATACATTTCTGAACCATCCAGACCTCTCAGGTCATCTGGGAAAGGTTTGCCTTCTGTCCCTAGTATCAAAACTAAACGAGGAGATGCAGCATTTCGTTTTCATCAGCGGTGGAAAAAGTACTCCGATATTTCACTTAAGTAAAAGTAGCAATACCACAATATAAAATTACTCTGTTACAAGTAAAAGACCTGTGTTCAAAATGTTACTTGAGTAAAAGTACAAAAGTACTGGCTTCAAAATATACTTTAAGTACCAAAAGTTAAAAGTACTAAAATGTTTGAAAATAGCAGATCTACAAGCTCACAATAGTGAGCTGAGCTTGTAGATTGCGTTGTGAGCTTGTAGATCGGCTATTTTCAAATAGCCTAGGTATAAAATAGGGCTAAAGTGGTTAATGTGTGTTTTAAAATGTAATCAGTTATATCTGCAAAGTAACTAAAGTTTTCAAGTAATTGTAGTCGAGTAAAAGTATAATATTTGTAATAAAATGGTTGAGAATCACTGCTAAAGCCGTGTAAAGAATCTTCTCTTATGGGGGTCCCTGGCATATCTTTTCAAATGGAGGCTAATAAGTGTCAATTTGGGGGTCCTTGACATGAAAAAGTTTGAGAACCACTGTGCTATACAAATAAACGTGCCTTGCCTTACCTGGGGTTAGACTGTAGCACCTCTTCATGCTCCTCCTCATCATCATCACCACTATCTTCACTGTCACCATCTGTCTCTTCTGAGCTCTGGCTTTCTGCGTGAGAAGCCTGTTTCAGCTTGGCCTTGAAGGTCTTCAACTCGTCCTCCTCCTCCTCCTCCTCAGACTGATCTTCATCTCTCTGCACATCTTCTTTTGTGTCCGCCGTGTGTTTTTGAGCGACGCTCTTCAGGAAGCGCACCCTGGGAATAGTTACAACAACACTTCATTTGACTAATTCATTGAATCCATTATTTTAGATTTCTTTGGCTATTCAAAAATAGCAGATCATAGTGCTATGAGCTTGCATATCTGCTATTTTTGAAAAATCGTGTAAATGTGTGCAAATCTTTGAATATGTATATATTTTTATACAATTTTAAGCGGTGCAACCGCTCCTATAAGAGGGTTTAGGACCATCGGTGGTGAAAGTTTTTCTTTCCGTCGTGAAAATGTGTCTTTCGCTGTGACGCCATGCTGTGGAAAACACGCCCATAGCCTAAAAAAAAGAAATCACACCCAGTGTGATTGGCTAGCGAGACACATGATGAAATTAACTTCAAACTTCGCAGACACGCTATGATTGGCTAGTGAGACGCATGATGAAATTAATAATAATGTAAAAAATTTAAGCACGTCACTTCGCAGGACGTGCTGTGATTGGCTACCGAGATGCATGATGAAATTAATAACTCATAAATAGCACCGCTCACTTCACACTGGGTGTGATTTTTTTAATACATTTTATAACATTTGTAACTCATATTTTTGCCTCTGGGGGTCCCTAGAACAATTTATTTTACAAATGTTCGCTTAAAAAACTATATTTATTTAAAGATTTGCACATTGTCACGATTTAAAAAAATATATATAGCAGATCTACAAGCATATCTACAAGCTCATATGAAATTGTAGATATGCTTTATTTAGAATAGCCAAAGAAAAAAAAATATATATACAAGCTCACAGCTTGTATATCTGCTATTTTTGAATAGCCAAAGTATAAAATAATGGTTAAAGTGGTTACACCAATGTGTTCCCGGTCTTAATGGGTTAAAAAGCTAGTTTACCTTGAAGGCAGGGCCTCAGAGAAAGGGCGTATTAGAAGCTAGTTTACCTGGGAGGCAGGGCGAGGCCCAGGGACAGAGCGTACTCCTGCAGCTGCAGCTGGAAGACGTCAAACACCCGCTTGTTCTTCATCAGGTAGACGGAGCGCAGGTAGGACACGAAGCACCTCTGAGCCCTGGCCTTCTGCTCCTGCTCCTGAGCCAGGAAGCCTGACAACTTCTGCTGCACGTCTTGGAACTTCTCCGGGTTCACCTGAAAATACATCAACACCGAAATTTAGAAACTCTAACAGACTTGTGTAGATTAATCGATTAACAAATGTATGTTTCTATATCAGTGGTGCTCAAACTTTTTCATGTCAAGGACCCCCAAAACTATATGTATTTGGCCGCGGACCCCCATCAACATATTTTGTTCCAGGGACCCCCAAGAAGCAAAGATTTGAGTTAAAAATGTTCGCTTTAAAAATATATATATTCAAAGATTTGCACACATTTTCACGATTTTTGAATAGCCCAAAGTGTAAAATAATGCTTTTTAGCTCAAATCTAAAAAGAACACAGTTCCAGGTCTTAATGGGTTAAGCTAGAGGCAGGTTTTTTTTCTTCTTTGGGATGGAACCGACTGCAGATTTTCAGGGACAACGGGAGGATTTTACAATTCGGTGATGAAGAAAAATACAATTACAAATGGCATGTTTTTGTTTGCCAAACAATAGGTAGCATATGCACTTCCTCTAAATTTGCTCTGACAAAGGATTAATGTCATCACTCGTTAACCTTGGCCAAACATTTGAATTGAGTTAAACAGAGTTGAAGGCTTAATATTTAATATATTTATGTCAGCAGCGCCACTAGTCTTTTTTTTTTAAGAGGTATCATTTTAACTCATTCACTGTCAGATATAAATAAATAAATCACCCACTGCCAGCGATGTTTCGTTTCCTTTTTCCTTAAAAGGAATTTGATATTCCTTTTATCAGACACGCCCCTTCCTATATAAACATATTATAACACACGGCCCTGCTTCCGGTCACCGATATTGTCCTTGAAATGCTGTGGGCTTAGGGAGACGAGCACGAGCATAAAAAGGTGGAGCTACAGCATGTTGGGGGGACCACTATGTGACAGAGAGGCAGAGAAGAAATCCTCAAACACATACAGTTTACATTTACTGTAACATCAAACAGCCGACAGTGTAAACAATGAATCAATGGCCATTTACTGTACCATTGGCCTATATTTGGCTGTAGACGAACAATAAAAAAAAAAAAAATTATAATTAACTCATACACTGCCACTGACGTAATAAACGTAATTATTCCCGTTTACCAAACCTGCCACTGACGTAAAAAACGTAATTATTAATTTAAAAAAAAAAAAAAAAAACAATTTTTTATTTTTTTATTTTTTTATTTTTTTGGACCCAAAGACCAAGGAGATATGATTTTTCGAAGGAAAAGACTCCCATCCACTTCCTTGTTAACTTAAAGCTTAAAAATTCTGTATCTCAGCTCCTGAGTACTTTTTTTTTTCAATGAAAAATCTCTGGCAGTGGGCAAACGCGGCCAGCAATAAGTCTGGCAGTGAATGAGTTAAAATAAACATATGTAAAATCGAAGATGTATTCATGAATATTTGGGGGGGGGGGGGGGAAACGTTGGCATGCCCAATACTGATGTTAGGGGAATTAATTTAATTGATTACATTTTTTAAGACAAGGACAAGTTCTCACACTTATGCCAGTGTTGTGAGCTTGTAGATTGGCTATTTTCACAAGATGTATGTGTGAAACCGAGTCAAACTAAATGTAATGCCTCAACTCCTACAATACCAAGTGCTTGTCAGGGTGGGGCGGTCCCCAGTTCAAATATATATATATTTTTTTGGGGGGGGTCGCGGCCTGAATTGTTTGAGAACCACTGCCCTATTTGAGATCCATATGACCATCTGTTAGACCACGGACCCCTGTGTTAAGACCTGGAACGAAAAATAGCAGATATACAAGCTCATAGCGCGGCACCGAGTGCCGCGCTATGAGCTTGTAGATCTGCTAATTTTTTTTAAATCGTGAAAGAATATTGTTTACATTATTTTCAAAAAACCTGTTAGGATTTAGATTTTTTTTAGAATCGGCCTCAGGCCTTAATGGGTTAAGTGGGGAAACACAATGCAAACACATTAGCCATGTCATCGAGGCAGCACCGTTATGTGTGGTCTGACCTGGATCTTATTAATTGGAACCTTCTTCTCTTGCAGCTGAGCGGCCATTCCATTCTCCTCTGATGGCAGCAACAGTAGCAAGGCCTCTCCGCCCTCCTTGTACCTGTCAATGGCAGCATGGCATTAGAGATGTACCGATACCATTTGTTTCCTTTCCCGATACCAATTCTGATACCCATAACTTGCGCATCGGTTGATACCGAGTACCGATCCGATCTGTGTCATTTAAAAAACAATCTAAGACAGTGGCTCTCAAAGTGAGTCCAGGCACACTCTCAGGGTTCCTTGAGGGGGTTCCAAATGGACCCTTACAGGTCTGTAACTCTGAGAGTATACACATGGAACCAAATGGACCCGGAAGTTCCAGGGGGGTCCCCAGCAAAATGTGTTAATACAGCATCACAATTATTTAAACCCATTAAGACCTGAAAAAAAAAAAATCATGTTGCTTTAACAGTGGTTCTCAAACTTTTTCATGTCAAGGACCACCCAAAATGATATGTGTTTGGTCGCGGACCCCCATCTCCAAAATATTTTGTTCCAGGGACCCCCCAGAAGCAAAGATTTGGGTTATAAATGTTTGCTTTAAAAATACAAATATATTCAAAGATTTGCACAAAAGATTTTTTTCAAAAATAGTACAAACTCATAGCGCGGCAACCGCAATACAGTGGGGCAAAAAAGTATTTAGTCAGCCACCATTGTGCAAGTTCTCCCACTTAAAAAGATGAGAGAGGCCTGTAATTTTCATCATAGTTATACATCAACTATGAGAGACAAAATTAGGAAATAAAATCCAGAAAATCACATTGTCTGATTTTTAAAGAATTTATTTGCAAATTATGAGGAAAATAAGTATTTGGTCAATAACAAAAGTTCATCTCAATACTTTGTTATATACCCTTTGTTGGCAATGACAGAGGTCAAACGTTTTCTGTAAGTCTTCACAAGGTTACCACGCACTGTTGCTGGTATGTTGGCCCATTCCTCCATGCAGATCTCCTCTAGAGCAGTGATGTTTCGGGGCTGCCGCTGGGCAACACACTTTCAACTCCCTCCAAAGATTTTCTATGGGGTTGAGATCTGGAGACTGGCTAGGCCACTCCAGGACCTTGAAATGCTTCTTACGAAGCCACTCCTTCGTTTCCCGGGCGGTGTGTTTGGGATCATTGTCATGCTGAAAGACCCAGCCACGTTTCATCTTCAATGCCCTTGCTGATGGAAGGAGGTTTTCACTCAAAATCTCACGATACATGGCCCCATTCATTATTCCCTTTACACAGATCAGTCGTCCTGGTCCCTTTGCAGAAAAACAGCCCCAAAGCATTATGTTTCCACCCCCATGCTTCACAGTAGGTATGGTGTTCTTTGGCTGCAACTCAGCATTCTTTCTCCTCCAAACACGAGAAGTTGAGTTTCTACCAAAAAGTTCTATTTTGGTTTCATCTGACCACATGACATTCTCCCAATCCTCTTCTGGATCATCCAAATGCTCTCTAGCAAACCTCAGACGGGCTTGGACATGTACTGGCTTAAGCAGGGGGACACGTCTGGCACTACAGGATTTGAGTCCCTGGCGGCGTAGTGTGTTACTGATGGTAGCCTTTGTTACTTTGGTCCCAGCTCTCTGCAGGTCATTCACTAGGTCCCCCCGTGTGGTTCTGGGATTTTTGCTCACCGTTCTTTAAAAAAAAAAAAAAAAAATTGATCCTACGGGGTGAGATCTTGCGTGGAGGAATGGGCAAACATACCAGCAACAGTGCGTGGTAACCTTGTGAAGACTTACAGAAAACGTTTGACCTCTGTCATTGCCAACAAAGGGTATATAACAAAGTATTGAGATGAACTTTTGTTATTGTCCAAATACTTATTTTCCTCATAATTTGCAAATAAATTCTTTAAAAATCAGACAATGTGATCTTCTGGATTTTTTTCCTAATTTTGTCTCTCATAGTTGATGTATAACTATGATGAAAATTACAGGCCTCTCTCATCTTTTTAAGTGGGAGAACTTGCACAATGGTGGCTGACTAAATACTTTTTTGCCCCACTGAATCTGCTATTTTCGAATAGCCAAAGACATCAAAAAATGACCCGGTCTTAATGGGTTAAACACTTTATCCATGTATATGTTGGATATTCAAAAATAATAGATCTACAAGCTCACAGCACATCAGCTTGTACATCTTGCTACGAGTGTCTTCCGACATTCTGAGATTTGGGCATTCATACTGTCTCGCTGACAGCCTCGACACACAATGTAAACAAGGAAGTGTCTCGTCTTCCAAACCCATCAGTCGTAGACATTTAAGTAAGCGTCTGTGTCCTTTCATCTTTCCAGAGGTAGGTGACGCCGTCGATGGACGTCCTGCACGACAAGTTTTTTGTCGCTTTGACGTCACTTTCGTTGTGTGAAACACTTGTGGCTCCGAGTATAAAATAGGTAGGTATCTAGTTGCCTAGCAACATAGAGACAGAGAGCACTGCAAGCTTCTTTTTTTTTTTAAATTAGGATTATTTTTTTTTTAATTAGGAATATTTACAGCACAAATCTTGTATGGGGGTCCCTGGTATAATACATTTTCAGATGGGGGTCCGCAGTGGGGGTCCTTGACATGAAAGGGTTTGAGCACCACTGCTTCACCCTGGCCGTGCGTCCCACTCTGTGGATGTAGGTCAGGGTTTCTCAGAGTGGGTGATGCAGAATATTTTGAGAACATTTGACTTAGTAAGAAGGACGCGAGTTGCACTGCACTAGGTGCATTCTTTATTCAGTCTACACCAAATCTCTTCAAATCTCGCCAAAAATAGCAGACCTATACAAGCTCACGACGCACCATGTTGTGACGTGTTGTGAACTTGTAAATCTGCTATTTTTGGTGAATGTTCCCCCCAAGAATAGGGATGCTGGGGTTCAAGTGGGTATGTAGATGATGTATATATTTAAGTATTGTAATATGACATCAATTTTAGGTTCTACAAAGTAACAATGTAAATCAGGGGTGCCGTGGATGAAAAAGTTATTTACAGGGGCGCCCTGAGCCAAAAAAACGCTTGAGCACCACTGATGTAGGTGTTAGTTTACCTGGCGGTGCGTCCCACTCTGTGGATGTAGGTGTTGGCGTCCTCTGGACAGTCAAACTGCAGCACCCAGTTGACGGTAGGGAAGTCCAGGCCTCTGGCAGCGATGTCAGTGGCAAACAGCACGGCACTCTTCTTCTTCACAAACTCGTTGTACACCTAGCGACGGTGCAGGAGAGAAGGTGTCACATATTACAGTGTGCATGCCCAGTGGTGGAAAGTAACTAAGTACATGTACTCAAGTACTGTACTAAAGTATAATTTTGAGGTATTTGTACTTTAGTTGAGTATTTCCAATTTCCAATACTTTTACTTCTACTCTACTACATCTCGGAGGCAAAAATTGTATTTTTACTCCACTACAATTATTTGAAAACTTTAGTTACTAGTTACTTTCCAGATTGATTACTTTTTCCACTCCTTGGGGGGTTTCCTGGGGGTCCCCAGCTAAATGAGTTACTATAGCATCAAAATCTATTTAACTCGTTCCCTGCCAGACTTATTTCTGGCTGTGTTTGCCCATTGCCAGCGATTTAGTGTTTTTTTATAAAATTGTTTAAAAATTCACGTTTTTTTTTTTTCATTATGATCGCAAGTCCAGTTGTTTCTAAACACACAGGCGAGGCGTGCACGGCGCTCAGACAACAAACATTACGGTCGAGGCGGAGCCCTTCTCCTCCAGCCCAGCGTTAAACAGCATGCATGGCCATCTGAATGGAAAACTCACTTTCTTTTTCCACCTCGCCACAATCCTCGCTAAATCCCTTATGATCGCGTATTCAACTGTTTGTAGACACACAGGGTAGTTGTGTGAGTGGCCCAGAGAAGAAATTTTCAATCGGCGACATTCCATTTTGCAGCAGTAGCAGTTTCAAAACAGCGACGCGAAACAGTGTTCCGCGGCGGAGAAATGCAAAGCCGAACAGGAAGTGGGCGGGAGCGAAAATCTTTGATATGACGTATTTCCGTATCCGGGTGTGCTACAATGAAATGTGTCACTTCGAGAGATGAACGACGGTGAGATCTTGTTTTAAAAAATGATTTAGCAAAATTACGTTTTTTACGTCCTAGGCAGGTTTGGTAATTGGAAAAAAATAAGTTTTTTACGTCCTAGGCAGTGTATGAGTTAATGTGTGTGTGTGTCTTGTGTGAGTGTGAAGCAGGGCGTTCCTGAAAAAGAGAATTAGTTCTCAGCAAACCTCCCCCGGGTAGAAATATTATTAAAGTAAAAAAGACAAAAGAAAAGAAAATGGCACAGTGGTATAGTGCCTACCGCGGAGGTTGTGGGTTCGAATCCACTGTGGTGCACCCGGCTTTGTCAAAGCGTATAAATCAGTGGTTTTCAACCTTTTTCGCGTCAAGGACCCCCCAAATTGACACTGGACCACTGGTTGAAAACCCCTGGTAGAAATGAACACAATTGGCTTGTGATTGGGGGAAGGGAAGCCGGGCGGGATGGGTGATAATTGTTATTGCACGTAATCCTACGGGCTGGGGGCGGAGCCTGTCAGCAGGGAGTGTTGGGCGGGAGGAGTAGGATAAAGGCTCTACGTCCTCCAGGTGGAGGCTCCTCACCGGCAGGTGAGGAGAGGAATTCCTCTCCAAGTGTGTGGGGAGGAATTAATTGGCATTATAATGACTAAATTGGGGAGAAAAGGCAAAAAATACAATCAATTTTAAATGTGTCCGACAATATGGTCATGTATTTGCATTTGTATCATTCAAAACATCAATGAAACGCCCCGGACCGCAGGCCTAGCGGTCTAGGCTATGATGTAGGCTGGCAGTGTTTGCGGGTTCGAGTCCCGTTCCCGACAATCTTTGCTGCATGTCTCTCCCCATCTCTCGCTCCCTGTTCCCTGCCCCCCCCCCCCCCGCCCAAAAAAAACAAACAATGGATCTAACCTCCACTCTCTTCATCTGTTGCTGCTTGCCGTGCAGGGCCAGGATGGGCATGCCCGGACGCAGGCGGCAGAACGCCCGGAACAGATACTGGATCTGCTTACAGCTGCTGAAGAACACGATGATCTTCTTCTGCAGGTGGCTCCTGACGCAGGAGTAGAGCATGTTTAGTTTAAGAGCATGCACTCAAAAAATATGAAATGAAAAGAATGAGTGAAAATAGCCGATGCTATTTTTGTACGTCGCCATTTTACAGGGTATAATGCAGGGTTAAGTGGTTTATCACCAGTGGTGTAAAGTAACTAAGTACATTTACTCAAGTACTCAAACAATTGAGTACTTTTTCCACCACTGTTTATCACACTAATCGATTTAGTCGATTATAAAAAGCAAGATTATACCACTTTAACCCTATATATTAGCTGATCTACAAGCTTGTGATGTGTTGCGAGCTTGTAGATCAGCTAATAAATAAAATAATCTGGAAACAAATCTACAGATTTCTTTACATTTTAACAACACATATATTGTACGGGTGTCTGCGGCCCAAAAGCATATTATTTTGGGGGTCCTTTGACATGAAAGGTCTGGAGAAGCACCGTCCTACCTGATGAAGGAGTAGAGCAAGTTGACCTTCTGGTGGAGCTCACAGACCACATAGCTCTGCTCCAGGGTGGCGGGGGTGCTGAACTTGGCTCTCTCGTGAACCCACACATATTCGGGGTCCTTCAGGCTGAGCCGCGCCAGGTCTTGAAAAAAAAAAGAGGGTGTTATTATCAGTGGTTCTGTATTTGGACCCCCCATCTCAAAATATTTTGTTCCAGGGACCCCCCAGAAGCAAAGATTTACACTAAAATGTTCGCTGTAAAAATATTTTTTTTTCAAAAAGAGCAGATCTACAAGCCCATAGTGCGAGACGAAGTGACACGCTCTTTGTTTCTATAGTGTTTGTTCAGGAACAGGGGTCTCCATGTCTCTGCAGCTCTTTAACCCATTGAGACCTGAAGCCGATTCTACATGTCTCCTAAATCTCAACAGTTTTCTGAAAAACGTTTGTTTCTATATCAGTGGTGCTCAATCTTTTTCATGTCAAGGACCCCCACAATTATATGTATTTGGCCACGGACCCCCATTTCAAATATTTTGTTCCAGGGACCCCCAGAAGCAAAGATTTGAGTTAAAAATATTCGCTTTAAAAATATATATATTCAAAGATTTGCACACATTTTCACGATTTTTCAAAAATAGCAGATCTACAAGGTCATAGCGCGGCACTTGGTGCCGCGCTATGAGCTTGTAGATCTGCTATTTTTGAATAGCCCAAAGTGTAAAATAAAGCTTTTTTAGCTCAAATAAAAAAAATGACACAGTTCCAGGTCTTAATGGGTTAATAAACACAAATTGTGTCCTGTTCATTTCTTTGTGTCGTCACTTCCAATTTCACATGGAACTTTCAGTTCTCTCTCCTGATTGGATGAAATCGGTATCCCGGCCAGAGAATGTATTTTCTGTTTGCTAAAGAGCTGGAGAGACATTGGAGACTATAGACTACGGTTTACTGAGCCCATGCTCTAGTAGTCTACAGTGTTGTAGACTACTAGAGCATGGGGTCTTCAACAGCGGGTTGTAAAATCGTTTTTTTATTTAGATGAATCACTTGAACCTTAGCATCCCTATTCTAGGGGGGGGGGGATAGCAGATCTACAAACTCACGTGTCACGCTGCGACGTGTTGTGAGCTTGTAGATCGGCCATTTTCACAATAAAATGAATCCAACATACGAACGAAACACATACAGTACGATAGTGCTGTCAAACAAGTCTATAAAGCTATGAAATCTATGAAAAGGTTTAATCCGCAATTCATCTCGCTCTCAACTAAGGGGTCCTGTGCTTAAACCGAAGGAAAAAAGCTTGTATATCTGCTATTTTTGAAAAATCGTTACATTTGTAACTCAAAGCTTTGCTTCTGAGGGTAAAAAAATAAATATTTTACAAATGTTCGCTTTAAAAAGTATATATTCAAAGATTTGCACAAAATGTTCAGGATTTCCAGTGCCGCGCTATCAGCTTGTAGATCTGCCCTTTTTGAATAGCCCAAAGAAATCTAAAAATGACAGAGATGCGTTCCCGGATTGAATGGGTTAACACATTGAGACCTGAAGCCGATTCTACATGTCTCCTAAATCTCAACAGTTTTCTGAAAAACGTATGTTTCTATATCAGTGGTGCTCAATCTTTTTCATGTCAAGGACCCCCAAAATTATATGTATTTGGCCACGGACCCCCATCAAAATATTGTGTTCCAGGGACCCCCCAGAAGCAAAGATTTGAGTTAAAAATGTTCGCTTTAAAAATATACATATTCAAAGATTTGCACACATTTTCACGAATTTTCAAAAATAGCAGATCTACAAGCTGTGCCGCGCTGTGAGCTTGTGTATCTGCTATTTTTGAACAGCCCAAAATGTAAAATAATGCTTTTTAGCTCAAATCTAAAAATGACACAGTTCCAGGTCTTAATGGGTTAAAAACAATGATCACTATCTGAATATGGAGCTATATTTAACACTTATTTGAACGGAAAAATATATAGATCACACCTTTCACCGATTTGGTCTGCGTGGCCGAGAAGAGCAGCGTCTGGCGCGTCTTGGGCAGGTTCTCCACGATGGCGTTGAGCGTGTCGGTGAAGCCCATGTCGAGGATGCGGTCCGCTTCGTCCAGAACCAGCATTTGGAGGTCGGTGGCGTGGAAGGTGGCCGTCTGGTCCATGTGCTGCAGCAGTCTGCCTGGGGTTATCACAGGTCAAAACAGTTCAACCACTTAAAACCCCAGTGGTGTAAAGTAACCAAGTACATTTACTCGGACTAATGGATTAAATATCTCTGTTGAAAATAGCGCATCGACAAGCTGAGCATGAGCTTGTCAATCGGCTATTTTCCGCAAAAGTTTACCCAGAATACTTCATTCTTTATTTGGATCCCCAGTAGCTCCCAAAATCTTCACTGAAAATAGTGAGCTTGTCAATTGGCTATTTTCTGCGAGAGTTTCCCTCCCAGAATTCAGATTTTAGGGGTCAAGTGGGAAAAAGGAGCAGTTCAGAAATGTTCAAACTTACTTTTAGGTGCTACTCAGTGGAACAGCCTGGATACCAGTGTCAAATTGACAACTTACTTGAGGTCTTTTAAGCACCAGGCAAAAAAAGTTGTTTGTTTTAGGGGTGGATACTTTCCTGTTTCTAAGTCACAGTTTAAGTCACTGTCATTTGTATTGTGCTGTAAAGTGTTTTTTAATTATTACTAAATTAATCGTTGCAAGTGAGAGGGGACCACAATGGAAATGTGTCTTAGGACTTTTTGTGTCCAAACTAAATCTTCATTGTTCCTCACTAAGCAAGGGATAATGTATGGGGAGGGGAGGGGGTCATTATTGAAATTTAAAGCCCGACAGGGTGATTATCCACCGACGCGATAGCGGAGGTGGATAATCACCCTGAAGGGGCAAATCCCGGGGCGACTGTGTTTTGGGGCGAGTTTTGGTATTCTTGCGTTGGTGCGCCACGATAAACAAGGAAGTGTAGTTGATCAAATAGAATCACTTTTCGGTTATTGCATTGTCTATTTCTCACTTCAAATGTTTTCAAAACATTCTTGAGAGCGACGTTTAGCTGTAAATTACATTGTTTGTTTTTTACATGGCTGTCATGTTGGATACAGCATAAAACCAAGCAGCGCAGGTTGACATGAGCAGGAGTTCTGAGTCTTTGATTAGACAGCGGTCCGTTATAGAGCTCATCGGTCGTTATCAAGAAATAATGACCTATGATTGACCAACCAGAATCAAGCATTCAACCAAGCCGTGTAATAATGCTCGTTATGATATGGTACCATTTCTGTCTACTCACTCTATGTCTCAGAGGAGGGCTGTGTTCAGAAACCCGCCTACCGGTGACATCATCGGTAGGCAGGTTTCGTCATGTCAAACCTTTTCCAGAAAGAGAAAGGCAGCAGTAGTTTCTGTTCGCTTGGAATCCCCATCGACAAGGTCACTGGTAGGCAGGTTTCTGAACTGTCCACAGTCCACAATTGAGACACAGAGTAGACAGAAATGGTGCCATCCTATAATAAACATTAGTAAGGACCAATTCTATGAAACGGTTGAAAAATTGTACATAATTATTGATTGTTTAACCCATTCAGACCAGGAACGCATCTCTGTGTCATTTTTAGATCCCTTTGGCTATTCAAAAATAGCAGATATACAAGCTCGTAGCGCGGCACTCTGTTTCAACTTTTGGGGTTCCCTGGAACAAAACATCTTGAGATGGGGGTCCGCGGCCAAATACATATTATTTTGGGTGGTCCTTGACATGAAAAAAAGTTTGAGGACCACTGATATTGCAACGTAAGTTTTAAAAACAAAACATGTTGTTTAAAAGACATTTGTAGAATCCCCCAGAAGCACAGATTTTACAAATGCTCGCTTTAAAAAACATATCTTCAAAGATTTTCACAATTTAAAAAAAAATAGCAGATCTGCAAGCTCGTAGCGCGGCACTCGGTGCCGCGCTACGAGCTTGTAGATCTGCTATTTTTGAATAGCCCCAAAGACATCTTAAAATGACATACAGATGCGTTCCCCGGTCTTAAATGGGTTCATTAAATAATGGCTATTTGCAGGCCTATACCTGGAGTGCAGATGATGATGTTGGTGCGGTGGATGTTTTGGGACTCGGTCTCCAGGTCTTTGCCGCCGATGACCAGCCCTGCGGAGAACTCGTGGTTCCTCCCCACCTTGCGGAGCACCTCAAACGTCTGGTAGGCCAGCTCTCTGGTGGGGGAGATGATGAGAGCGCCCAGGCCGTCCACGGAGCTCCACTGCTGCCGATACAGACACTCCAGCACGGGGATGAGGAAGGCCAACGTCTTACCTAGGGGTTGAACCGTGACCGTTCATTAATACCATTTCAGTCAGGACAAACTCATGAATGGATCAAATATTGTTTTATTGAATATAAAATGAGCAGTGGTGTAAAGTAACTAAGTACATTTACTCAAGTAATGTACTTAAGTACAATTTTGAGGTACTTTTACTTTACCGGAGTATTTCCAATTGTCTATGCTTTTGCTTCTACTCCACTACATCTCAGAGGCAAATATTGCACTCTTGCACAGCACACTACAATTATTTGAAAACTTTAGTTACTAGTTACTTTTGCGGATATAAATATATTACATTACAAAACATACATTAACCACTTTAGACCTATTTTATACCTAGGCTATTTGAAAAGAGCAGATCTACAAGCTCACAGCGCGTCGAATCACGACGCGTTGTGAGCTTGTCAGTAGGCAGCAGCAAACGGCAAGCAAGGAATGAGCAATGCAACTTCCCCATTTAACCCTTTAAGGCCGGGAAGGAAACGTATGTGTGTCATTTTAAGGTTTCTTTGGCTATTCAAAAATAGCAGATATACAAGCTCATAGCGCGGCACCGAGCTATGAGCCGCGCTATGAGCTTGTAGATCTGCTATTTTTTTGAAAAATCGTGTCCCTGGAACAAAATATTTTTAGATGGGAGGGGGTCCGCGGGACAAATACATATCATTTTGGGGGTCCTTGACACAAAAAGTTTGAAAACCATTGATAATAATAATGAGCAACATAAGTTAAAAAAAAAACAAATATGAAAAAAAACTTTAGGAAAAAAAACCTGTTAGGATTTACAAGACATTTGTAAAATGTTGAGTTTTTTTTTGGAGTGGATTTGTAAAAAGATATAGCAGATCTACAAGCTCATAGCGCGGCACTCGGTGCCGCGCTATGAGCTTGTATATCTGCTATTTTTATATAGCCAAAGAAATCTTAAAATGACACAGAGTCTTAAAGGGTTAAATAGGGCACTCTATTATGAAGTGAGTATGTGATTGGTTGAGAATAGAAGCATGGAGCTGAGACTGACCAATGGTTCGGCCTGAAGCAACTGCACTGAGTTCCCTTACAGAACATGCTCTTCGCTCACCAGTTTTAATGGCTAAAATCCTTTCTATTGAGGAAGGACTTTTCATTGAGGAAGGCACTCGGTGCCACGCTATGAGCTTGTATATCTGGTATCCGCTATTTTTGAATAGCCAAAGAAATCTAAAGAAAATGACACACAGATGCATTCCCGGTCTTAACTCATTCACTGCCAGATTTATTTCTGGCTATGTTTGCCCACTGCCAGCAATTTGCGTTTTTTTTTTTAAACTTTTAACAGGTCACAAAAAAATGATATTCATTATGATCGCATGTCCGATCGTTTGTAAACACACAGGGTACGTGTGTGTGTTGCCCAGACAACAAACATTCCAATCGTTCGGCCCCTTGTCATGCAGCCCCAGGAGAATACACAATTTCTCGACAAAGATGCACGCTTCTCTTACTTTTTCAGCTCACCGCAGAAAATGTACATCCCTTATGATCGCGTGTCCGACTGTTTCTAAAACACACGGAGTACGTGTTTGTGTCGCCCAGAGAAAATATATTCCATCCGTGACAACTCGAGAAAAAGACGATCTAATGAAAAAGTTAAACAGGAAGCGAACGGAAATCTTCGGATGACGTTATTTCCGTATCCGGGTGAGTTACAGTGAAAATGGCCACTGCGGGTGATAAAGAACAGTGCGATTTTTTATAAATAAAAAATTATGTTTATTACGTTCGTGGCAGAATTGGTAATTGGAAAAAATTAAGTTTTTTACGTCCGTAGCAGTGAATGAGTTAATGGGTTAACCGAAAAAGTAGTCAATAGAAAAATCACTAAGACAATACTGGATATGGTTTCAGCGCTAGTCTCACCAGAGCCGGTCTTGGCGGCTCCCAGGACGTCTTTTCCTCGCAGGGCGAAGCCGATGGTCTGCCGCTGGATCTCGGTGGGCTGTCGGTACTGCGCCTGCATCAGACCTCGCAGAGTCTTCTTGGAAATGGGGAAATCGGAGAACTTCACTGCGTCTTTCACGTTGATCTGCTCATACCTGCAGTGGTAGAAAGAGAGTATTAATACACTGGAAGAGTGAGCGCCAAAACGTGGTGGGCACCTCTCAGTGTTAGCCATTTTCTTCCAAAATGAAAAACTATAAAGACAGAATTTAGAAAATGGTTTGAAGTAACAAAGTATGCATGATTCGAGTGCTTGTAAATTTGACATTTTGCACGTAACGTTTCTACAAATTAGATGAACTCTTAGATGCTATTTTTGCTATCGGGCATCTAGAGTGGACTTGTAATACCAACCCTTGACAGCCCATTCATCTAAACAGAAAAGTCTGATCTGATTGTATTAACCCATTAAGACCTGAAGCCGATTCTACATGTCTCCTAAATCTCAACTGAAAAACGTATGTTTCTATATCAGTGGTGCTCAAACTTTTTCATGTCAAGGACCCCCAAAATTATATGTATTTGGCCGCCGACCCCATCAAAATATATTGTTCCAAAAATGTTCGCTTTAAAAATATATATATTCAAAGATTTGCACACATTTTCACGATTTTTCAAAATAGCAGATCTACAAGCTCATAGTGCGGCACTCGGTGCCGCGCTATGAGCTGGTATATCTGCTATTTTTGAATAGCCAAAGTGTAAAATAATACTTTTTAGCTCAAATCTAAAAATGACACAGTTCCAGGTCTTAATGGGTTAAAGGACGACTTCACCCATTTTCAACCTATCTTCATATAATAGGTCCTCACTAATGCTCATGATAAAACTGTACCATTTTTTTCTTCTCAGTCTGTGTCTCATAGGAGAGCTGTGGACAGTTCAGAAACCTGTCTACCAGTGACATCATCGATGGGGAATCCAAGCTAATAGAAACTGCAGGCTTTGTATTCCTGGAAAGTTGCAATGCAATAATAGAAGCCATTGTTCTCGCGTTAATAAAAATCTAAATAAAATGTTTTAAATCTTGTTGGAAAAAAAAAATCCTGCCTAATGATGATGTCACTGGTAGACAGGTTTCTGGACTGTCCACAGTCCTCCTATGAGACACAGACCAAGTAGAAAAAAATGGTACCATTTTATCATGAGCATTAGTGAGGGCCTATTATACGAAGATAGGTTGAAAATGGGTGAAGTCGTCCTTTAAACAACGTTAAACTCACAAACTGCAGCTGTACGAAAAGCTTGGATTATCCTCTTTCTATCTGCCAAGTTTTCGTTTAATAAAAATCCACCTTAGACATGTTATGTGCTACTTTCTGTCAATACATTCTGTGCAGGTGATTATTTATAAGTGTCAAGAGTTTGGAAGCACTCGTTTTCAATAACGCAACGTCCTGCTGCCTCCTGCAGTATGTGACATTTAGGAACAGGTGGTGCACAGGACCGTTGAGTGATTTACAACGAGCGCTTCCAAACTCAGGTTAGAAAAACAATCATCTGCACGGAATTTATTGTGTGTGTGTGTGTGTGTGTGTGTGTGTGTGTGTGTGTGTGTGTGTGTGTGTGTGTGTGTGTGTGTGAGCCCTAGAATGTCTGTGATCTTACATACATTTCATGTATTCCAAATACACAGTCATAGATCCCTCTGGACGACGCGCTGGGTAGTCACGATCTGCGCGGCCGTAAAAGTGCTCTTAACTCCGTCTGTACTCACCCAATAATTAATTCCTAAGACTTGGAGTCAGATATTGTCCTCTAGTTTCATATCCATTTGAAAGTTCTGCCAGAAAACGTGTGTTTAGTGAAATATCTCCACTTTTCCACGAGCTGCACACGGACGACATTCTGTACGGGCGAGGGGCCAGACTTGAGTGAAGGACCGAATTTATCAAAACTTCCTCTGATCACCACAAACGTCATCACAAATTGACACAGGGAAGCACAAACGAATGGGGCACACAATTGACAGGTGCGTTGTGATTGGTGCGGGGTAATGAATCACTCCATCTGCCAATTGTGTGCCCCAAACATTTGTGCGTCCTAAAGGAAGTTTAGATATATTCAGTCCTGCACTCATTCCAGGCCCCTCGCCCGAACACAAAGTCGTCCGTGTGCAGCTCGTGGAAAAGTGGAGATATTTCACTACACACATGTTTTCTGGCAGAACTTTCAAATGGATATGAAACTAGAGGACAATATCTGACTCCAAGTCTTAGGAATTAATTATTGGGTGAGTACAGACGGAGTTTAGAGCACTTTTAAGGCCGCGCAGATCGTGACTACACAGCGCGTCGTCCAGAGGGATCTATGACTGTGTATTTGGAATACATGAAATGTATGTAAGATCACAGACATTCTAGGGCTATGTGTGTGTGTACACTAGGGCTGGTAAAGTAATATTCGAATATTCCTTGAATATGGGGAAACTATGTACATAGTCGAATATGAAAAGTAATATTTTTAAATGTTTATTTGACAGGGACAATACAAAAGAAACTATGTATCAAGTTATAAAAACAAACAAAATATAGTATGTTGTATTGGATTCGAGCACCTGATATATTGTTTTTGTAATGTCCCTGTCAAATAAACATATATATTTTTTAAATGTAAAAACATATTCAATATTCATTTCTGAGCAATGTTACCAGCCCTAGTGTACACTGTAACAGAGTGTGTGTGTGTGTGTGTGTGTGTGTGTGTGTGTGTGTGTGTGTGTGTGTGTGTGTGTGTACTGTAGTGATGGCAAAATGAAGCTTTTTTGAACCACTGAACCACTTGAACCAATCGGTTCACAAATGGGTTCATTGCTCGAAGCTTCAGTGATAGTGACATCTCCTGGTGAAATGCAAGACTGCATTTCATTTAAAAGCTGAGGCTTTTAATAGAGACAACGAAACACTTTTAATAGGAGACAGTAAAACAAGAGTAAATATTATCAGATTAGATTTTTGTTGTGAAATGTTCCTATTGCAAGGAATGTACTGTACAAATAAAATCTTGACTGATTCATGTTTGTATTCAACTATTTGGGCAACATCAAAGGTTTATCCTGTAATTAAATATTGAAATAAAATAAAATAAACACAAATAAACTGTGTGTATGAAGCAGGGTGTGCTTATGTTTGTAGGATGGGGAACACTCAAAGATTTGACACATTGAATTTATTTATTATGGCAAATTAATAATAATACATTAATGTCAGATTTAATTTGAAATGAAGCAGGCAGGTCTTGAGTCATAATACAGTCATGTCATATAAAACCACATTGTTTTTATAACTTTAAAAATTATTCAATGGCCTTCTCATTTTTGTTACATTAACACAAATGTGTTTAATTAATCATAAGGGTCAACTTTAATACTTCGTATTGAACAGATTCCATGCGAGTTACTTGCAACGTTGATTAAATGTGTTGGTTATATAACTTTTATAGTAACACAATAGATCGGCCACTGTTACTTAATAACATGACAATTAAGTGTGACACCCCAGGATCGAACCCACGACCCTCCGTTCACTAGTCCCGCACGCTACGGACCACGCTACGAAAGACACATTCAGTTGAGTCTTTTCTGTAGGATTTATTATCATTACGGCAGCCGATCCGTGGCAACTCATTGTCTCGAACCAGTTCGAGGAAATGAACCACTTGCTGCTTCGGACGTCATAGGTCACGTGATTTTCTCCGCACTGAAGCAAGCCTCGAAGCAGGTTACACATCGCTATTCCTCCACATCGCCACTTAGAAGATTGACTTCCATTCTTCGGAGTGGAGATGTTTCCCATTTGTTTTAAAGACATCGCTATTCCGACTGTGACGCATTGCTATTTATAAACACCACCATTCCGACTATATAATCACAATGAATGTGAATTAATGTAGGCATACTTGGTAAAGCATCTCATGCGCATTAATGAGACACTTGCATCTGATCTATTGTCAAATCAGCCCAACATCAAAACACCATGTGTGTATTGATGCTTCATTAATCCTCCTTTATTAAATAATATTAAAGTTTACACCTGCCACAACCATAGGCATATGTCATTTTTGTGAACAGCACTGCTTTCTTTTTGTCGTCTCCAATTAATTCTGGGCCTTTAGTTTGGAGACAATGGAGAGATTCAGTTTTAACCCAGAATGAACCCAAATCTCAAGCGCAATAGTTCAGGGTTCTCTCTAAATCCTAAGTGTATATATCCATGTTACTTTTGTGAATAATTATGATAGGCTACACATGAGCCAAGCTTTCAGAGTCCATTATGGCGGTGCGGGATGGGGCGCGCTGCGCAGGTCGACACAACAAAAATAAAATAAAAAGCATTATACCGTCTCTCCCCCTCTCCTCTCTCCTGTCTTCCCGTCTCTTTCCTCCTGGTTGGAATCATCTGAGCTTAATATGTTAAATGTGTGCTTATTTGCTGCCTCTAATGAATTAAAAATCATTGCAGAACGCCACGCGCATGGGAGGGAGATGCGTTGTCATTTCATTGTAGATTTAAAAGCAGCCTAGTATTAGCCTACTATTGACTGTACTACAATATGGCTTGGTAACATGAACATGAACTTGGATGCATCACAGCGCCACGCCTTGTGAACTATAGGAGATTACATATTCTCGAAGAAACTGTAGCATTTAAGAAACTAGGAAAAATAAATGAAGCATCCGTGCGCAACTTGGAGCTCTCCAAATTGCCACATTCAGATTGAAGGATTTTTCTCACCTAATTCACAACAACTGTCGTGAATTCTAACCACCAGGCGTATAATCAAATTAAACTTTCACCGTAATCTGTCCACTTACTATAATAGTCCACTTCATATGCCCATAAATGAAGTCTTCAAGAGGCGTCCATGAGATGAGATTGCGCACAGCTGTCCACCCGACAGCCTGGTTTGGTTTGATATTAGACAAGACTGGACAGTGTACACTGCATGTGTCTCAAACCAAACGAGGCTGTGCGTAAATGCTGTGCAGTGCAATAAACAAATTGATGCTATTATTATTATTACTACCCTTATTATTCTTACCCTTATTCTTATTATTATTATATTATAATTTAGCACATTGGCGTGAGTGCGCTCCCGCCCTGCATGGGTCTGTCTGTCTGTCTGTCTGTCTGTCTGTCTGTCTGTCTGTGTGTCTGTATATCTATCAGTCTATCTATCTATCTGTCAAGCTCTTTGCCAAAAATAGCCGATCTACAAGCTCACAACGCCTGGCGCTGCGAGGTGTTGTGAGCTTGCAGATCGGCTACTTTTGGTGCGAGTGAGTGTGCTGACGGTGCTGACTATGCTCCGACGGATGTTTGTCTGTCAAAGGTCCGCGGCCGTAACACACCCGCCCGCGCAAGCGCTCGCTCTCTCTCTCTCTCTCTCTCTCTCTCTCTCTCTCTCTCTCTCTCTCTCTCTCTCTCTCTCTCTCTCTCTCTCTCTCTCTCTCTCTCTCTCTCTCTCTCTCTCTCTCTCTCTCTCTCTCTCTCTCTCTCTCTCTCTCTCTCTCTCTCTCTCTCTCTCTCTCTCTCTCTCTCTCTCTCTCTCTCTCTCTCTCTCTCTCTCTCTCGTGCGTCTGTCTACAAACTAAGTGCCTTTGATCCTAACCACCTTTGATGTGTGCGCTAACGACCGCTGTTGATTCATTGACTGAAGCCATCCACACCTATTTAATTGTTGTTGTTTTTTTCCTCGAAAGTTAAAAGACTCATGGAGAAATCATGATGTCATCTCAATCACCTCAATCAATCATGACTGAATGGCAGCTTGCTCTCCGGTCCCAGCCAGCTGCTGGGGACTATTTGTGGGGAATTAGGAGAGAAGGAGAGCTGTGAACTTTGCCTATACTGTGCACCCATGCAGGCAGGGATGTGCAGCACGCGCTAAATAGGCCCATGGTTTATTCTGGTATAGGTGGAAAGATCACCCCCCCCCTTTTAAATCATTAATAATACATTCTTAATTTATAACTAACTAGAGGTCCGGTCAAGCTCTTTGCCAAAAATAGCCGATCTACAAGCTCACAATGTTAAGAAGATCCCCAAGAATGTTTGCCTACAGTGAGCTATATGTACAGCACACGTTGTGTATTATTATGTTACATGCACTTATGTGCGTAATTACGCACGTGTAAAATTCCGCTGTTACGGTAGTTGTTCCACTCAGAGGAGGGGGGGGCACCTTCATGTCAGGAACCCCACCACAAATTATGTGTATTTGGCCGTGGACCCCAGAGAGGAGGGAGAGAGAGAAAGCGCATGGAATGCTGTGTTCTGCAGACAAGTAGCCTACATCAAATTTTGGGGGTCCTTGGCATGACAAGGACTTTACTTTATTTAGTAAGACATGAGAACAGCAGTACATGGAAGTACAAATTCGCAATACAAGGTCTACTAAACTGGAAGACTCATTAAGCACTGAGCTTGTTTAAGATGAGATCCCCATGCACACAAATCATGATGACAAAGGAGGCATGTATAAGATAGAGGCCTATACTTCTTTTTTCAAACAGATCAGAATGAATAAATCAACATTTTAGTGTCAGTTGGAACCCAGTAAAATGTACTGGGTTCATTTATTGAAATCAAGTAGCCTGCCATATACTGTGTGAAATAAACAGTGCGGCTGTTTTCATAGACCTGGTTTCTGATTTGTCTCGCAGAATCTGGCAACACTGCTAGGCTCCACATTGGCTTAGACAGGTCATGTGACAAGTCTAAGCCAAAGGGGAGCCACTAGCAGTGTTGCTTATTCTCTCGCAGAATCTGGCAACGCTGCTCAGCGCGTCTGCAGCTATACAGTCTATGGTCTGCAGAGGTGTAAAGTAGGGTAGTTACTTTACACCTCTGCAGATGCGCTGAGCAGCGTTAAGTAGCCTACATTTACTCAAGTACTTTACTTAAATGTTGTCTTATATATTACTCTGTGTCACAGACAGTGATTTGAACCGACGGCAGGCGTATATAGTAGCCATAGAGGCGAGAGTCTTCAGACTTCTATTAGAAGGGAGGTTTTTCATTGAATAGAGGTCACTATTAGAGGATTTAGCCTACTCACAACGCCTCATAGTGCTAGGCATTGTGCGGTTGTAGATCGGCTATTTTTGGCATAGAGTGTAGAGAGAAAAAAGAGCAGACCACGTAAAAAAAAGACATATATATATATATGGAGAGAGAGAGAGAGAGATATGTTTCATAATATCATAATATATAGGCTATCTGACAAGTAACTAGTAACTAAAGTTTTCAAATAATTGTAGTGGAGTACTATATTTGCCTCTGAGATGTAGTGGAGTAGAAGTAAAAGTATTGGAAATACTCAAGTAAAGTACAAATACCTCAAAAGAGTACTTAAGTACATTACTTAAGTAAATGAGTTAAATTCCAGCTGTCTTTATTGTTATTATTATCATTATTAATATTACTATTATTGTTAATATTATTGTTATCATTAAATAGCATAATATTATTATCAATAATAATAATGGCATAATAATAATAACAATGATAACGATAAGGGTAATAATAATAATAATAATAATAATAATTAATAATAATAATAATATATATTAATAATAAAATAGCATGATGGGGGGGTCCGTTTTTCAATAGCATAATAACAATGATAACGATAATAATAATAATAATAATAATAATAATAATAATAATAATAATAAGGGTAATAATAATAATAATAATAATATTAATAATGATAATAAGGGTAATAATAATAATAATAATAATAATAATTAATAATAATAATATATATTAAAAAACATACTCTCTTGCCATGCCTTTCGGCCTGGCGGAGACAATAATAAAATAGGATGATGGGGGGGTTCGTTTTTCTAAGTGGGGATGTTTCTAAGTGGGGATGTTTCTAAGTGGGGTGTTTCTAAGTGGGGGTTCTTCTAAGTGGGGGTGTTTCTAAGTGGGGGTGTTTCTAAGTGGGGGTCTGTCCCCCTCGAAGCAGTGGTTCTATGTTAATTTATTTCAGGGTTCGAAGCGTGTGTCGGCGCTTTAGTGTCAGACTGCCATCACTAGTGTACTGTACACACCCTGTAACAGAGTGTGTATACACTGTAGCAGACTCTGTGTGTGTGTGTGTGTGTGTGTGTGTGTGTGTGTGTGTGTGTGTGTGTGTGTGTGTGTGTGTGTGTGTGTGTGTACAACCTGTAACAGAGTGTGTATACACTGTAACAGAGTGTGTTTACACTGTAACAGCCTGCGAGTGTGTGCGTGTGTGTAGTAGTGTGTACACGCTGTAACGTACTTGCTGACCAGCTGGTGGATGTTTTCTCGCTCTAGTTGCCACTCTGGTTTGTGTTTCTCTCTCCTGTCTTTGTTGACTCGGGTTTTCTTCCGGTTGTACTTTTTCTTCCACTTCTCGAACGTTCTGACGGCGTCGCCGGAGTCTCGCGACGCCATTTTAACTGTATTTCAAAGTATTGCGTTGTTTTGAATAAGCGTTTAGCTGCGTTTCTTCTCAATGTTTTACAGCAAAACAACCAGGAGGAAACACAACGTGGAGAGCGTACGTTCCACTCGTCGCATGCTGAGTGACGTATCACGTTATTATCAGTGTTGCCAGATACTGCGAGAGAAATAAGCAGTGGTGGAGTATCACTAGCCCTGGTTCAGAGCGTTAGTGAGTTCCCTCTAACGCCCTGGAAGACCCCTCGCTCTGCGCTTGTACAAGGTATTCCACTGCCCTGTGAGCGCTCAAGAGTAGTGAAAATAAACAAAACCATTTCACTACTCACCGAAGCAAAGGCTGTTTTGTATTGTTGAAAGTCTGTTCTCGGAGGTGGGAATAAGCCTCTCAGAACCCCACCTACTCTGTAAAATACACTTTTTGGGCAGAAAATAAAATATGTCAGCGAGACGGAAATTATTTGTATTTACTCCACTGCGCCCTCTACAGATCTGGAGGATTTGAACTTACCATTAACCAAAATCTATAGAGGGCACTGTGTAAATTTTCAAATAATTGTAGCGGAGTTTAAGTACAATATTTGCCTCTGAGATGTAGTGGAGTAGAAGTAAAAGTATTGGAAATTGGAGATACTCAAGTAAAGGTACAAATACGTCCAAATTGTACAGTATTTAAGTAAATGTACTTAGTTACTTTCCACTACTGGCAACCATGGTGCATGAAAACAATTTCTTCTTTTTCTTGTGTGTTTATTGGCAGTTTTGCAACCTATGCAACGCGTTGTGAGCTTGTAGATCAAGACAAATCTTGAAAAAATCCACATAAATCTTGTATAAGGGTCTCTAGCACAAAATATTTTCAGAATGAGGGGGTCTGCGGAAATACATATTATATTTGGGGGGGTTTCTTTAACATGAAAATGTTTGGGAACCACTGTTTTAAACGACATTAGGAAACAAGTCCATATAAGATACTACACAACATTGTAAAACAAGCCCCAAAAAACGCAAATAAGCCCAAAGTTGCTTAGAATAAGCAGACATGGCAACGCAAGACGTTATCGAACCGCGACGCTTGGTTGCGCAAAAACTAGCAGATCTACAACTGTGAGCTTGTAGATCCAAGTAGCTTCTCTGTAGATCTGCTGCTAGTTTCATACGGGCTACAAAGAATATATGACAAAGGACTCGACCACTACGTCACGAGGAACCGGAACTGTTTCTGTCTCCAACTTTGAATAATGCTTTTTATTAATAATAATAAATATAGGCTACCATAGAGGTATAGAATCCGTGTACGTAGCGTTCAGTTGATTTTCAAAATAAAATCCCAAAATCAAAAATCGGAAATTGTCCGTTCAGTTTATATCCGTTCTTAAGTCCCAAAATCGACAATAAGAAATTGGCTTCATCTCATGAATGGAAAACGGAAATTGACCCGTTTTTTAACTTTATTTTTTTGTTAAACACAATTTTTGCCAAGATATCAAGTATTACTTTATAAGCCCGTATCTTGCGTTCAGTCTATTATTCAATGTGAAATCCAGAATCAAAAATCGAAAATTGGCTTGATTTTCAATTCTAGCCTTTCATCTACATGAATGGAAAACGGAAAATTACCTGTTTTTTAATTATCGATCATTCATATGCATTATTATACAAAGTTACGGATAGGGAGGGGGCGGAGCCGAGTCTCCACCCCCTCGCTACGCGCCATCTTGGTGAGGTCGTAACGTCACGCTTTGATATCGCCGCAAAGCAATCTTCCAATCACTCTGCTGCTCCGTCCAGCTCCATTCATATTATCTCGGTGTTCAGACCCACGCTCACTGGTAAGTTGATGAAATTACTTTATTTATTTTTTGCAACACTGGCCAGGCAAGGCAGAGGGACGACAGCTGCAGCGTTATAAAGAGAAACAATAGTTTTATTTTATGTAAATCGGCTTTAGTGCTTATCTTAAGAAATATAGCCCATAGAGGAGAATAGTAGACCAGGGGTCTTCAATGTTTTCCAGGCCAAGGACCTCTTAAGAGATGAAGCAGGGACCCCCTCACTGCATATTGTATAAAATTGTGTTGCACGTTAAACATCTTCATATATTTCATAGACAGCTTCATAGACTTGTTTGACAGCACTAATGTGTTGGATTCATGTTAAGTTGTGCATTGTGAGCTTGTAGATCTGCTATTTTCTGCTAATGTTCCCCTCAGAATAGGGATGCTAGGGTTGAAGTGGTTAATGTAACGCAAAGATTTGGGCCCCTCTGTAGTAACACTGAGGATCCCCTAGGGATCCCGGACCCCCTCTTGAAGACCCCTGGTCATGGCCTGTTCCCCAACTGCAACTGCTTCTCAATAGTCTAAGACTATTGAGAATGTTTTTTGTAACCAGTGATGGTTACAAAAATACTCGTTTTCAGTTTGCTTTGTTTTGTTACATATACCTAGTCTAGCAGCCAGGATGATTATGCTCAACCTGTAATGTACATTTTTGTGAGTAGTGAGAACATTTAATCAAATATGAAGACAGAGAAGTTTGGTTCATGTGTGCACTACTGCAGTTCTTACTATTGACAGTAATGTGTTTAGTATGATAATTGTAAAGAAAATAAAGCTGTATTATGTTATTAGTGAGGTAGAGGCGCTTCATTGTGACCAGCACTCAACAATACACACCTGAAAGGCAGATATTTGTGAGGGGCTTGTATATGTGAGCTTACAGTAGGTTTGCATTATTATTTGATTTTCTGTACAATGATACTGTGTTTATTTTACATTATCGAACCTTTCTTTGTTTTCCAGTACGATCGAGGACTCAAACTCTGGCTGCCTGCCTCTCCAAGACCCCATCTACTGCTGAGAGGAAGGAGTTTGTGCTGGAGTTTTACTAAGACTGGTTGAGGCAGATATTCCCCTTGAGAAAGCTCCCACACTGGCTGCAAAGCAGGGAGGATCCCTTCCAGCTCTGTCCCACTTCCGCTCAGACTACCTGCTAGAGCTGTTACCTCAGTATGTGGAGGATATCAAGAGTGCGGTGGAGTGAAAGGCCATCTATGTTTTATTAGATGAGACAACAGATGCCTGTGGTCGCTGTGTCCTCGGAATTCTTCTGCAACCCGTTGGCGAGCCATCTCTGACATCAGATATTGTGTTCCTTGAGAGAGTCAACTTCAACACTGTGTCACAGGCAGTCATCTCTTGCCTCAACAGCTACAACATCAACCTCAGTGACGTGTGGGCTTTTGTCACAGACTCAGCAAGCTACATGAAGAAAGCCTTCAACATCATTCTTCATGGCCTGTTCCCCAACTCCAGACACATCACATGTCTGGCACATCTCCTCAACAGGAGACATCCAACCCTTCTGCTGCCACTATCCATGGTCAACTTGACAACCTCTACATGTTTGAATACGGCTGCAGTGCAGGGGCTGAAGACTGGCATCCTGGGACCAAAGAGCAGCTGGGGGAGCTGGATGAGAATGAGCATGATGCCTACTCTCAGCTCTTCCAGAAGACCATGGCTAACTGCTCTGCAAAGCTGCAGGCTGTGATGGAGAGACACCCCAGCATGGATCTCTTCAAAGCCCTCCCAGTGTTTTACCAAGCAATTGGCTGGTCTAAGAAAGAACATTCAGGACTATGTCCAGGTGGCCCCTGCCCTTACCCTTGTGTCAGCTGAGGAATGACATCGTTACGTCCACATGGACTAGAGTGATGCTGAGTATGTCAGTCCTGTGGAGTGGTGGGCTGCCAGGGAGGACAGAATGCCCACTCTTGCCCCACTAGCATCATTGTACCTCCATCACCCCGCTACCTCAGTGGATGTTGAGTCTTTTCTCACATTACACTATGCTGCTTACACAGTACCGACGGAGCCTGACTGAACACAACATTACAATGATGCTTATTGCCAAATTCAACTGTCGGCAGAATAACCCCCACTGACTGACTGAAAGCCAGAGGCTGGCTATCTGGCTGGCTGGCTGACTGACTGCCTGACTGAAAGCCACAGACTGACTGACTGACTGACTCAGAATGCCTGGCTGAAAGCCTCAGGCTGACTGACTGACTGACTGACTGACTGACTGACTGACTGACTGACTGACTGACTCACTCACGCTTTAATGGTTGTTAAATGTTGCCTTGTCTTGTATAGAATGTTAAAGTTGTTCTTTTCAAATGCATAGACTTGCAGAAAAAAACAATCATCTGTTTTTCAATGATTATTTAATGTTCCGGAAGTGCTTTGTATCCTCTCTTGAACAAGCACTATATCTGTTGTATGTATTTGTTCCAAATGTATTTATTGAACAAATTAATTAATGTATGTTTAACGATTATGTAAAATGTTCTTTTTTCCCCTCCTTTTAATAAAAAAAAAGAAAATCCAGCATCCATATTCTGGGGATAACATTAGCCAAAAATAGCAGATCTACAAGCTCACAACGTGTCACAATGCGGCGCGATGTGAGCTTGTAGATCGGCTATTTTTATGAGAGAGAATTCGTGTAAAGGAAAGTACAGTTGCAACTCAGGTCTATTTGTCTTAGAATAGAGAGTGTAAGTAGTTAAAGTAAACTGTTCCTTTCCAATGTACAGACTTGCATACATACAGAAAAAACAAACATCTGTGGTTTAATTATAAATTCTTTTTATTTAAATTGTTCTAAAAAAATATCAGTTCTCGCATTTGCACTATACTTATTTATGTATTTATTACATTATTTAGAGAATGAATTTATGTATGTTCATGTTGGACCCATTGGTAAATTATTGTTTTCTTAGATTAATGTTTAATCTACCTGTTCCCAATGCATTTCAGTGGCAAATTTACATTTTATTGCACATTTGTTATTTGAATTGAATATGTACTAAAGAATGTTCACGAAGGAGTGAATTAGTATTGAATAAAAAATGACAAAATCAAAGGTTTGACTAATGGATCTTACTTTGTGGTACTTTAAGATTTATTTAGCATGTTTAGGGTTGTTATTCTTGCTCCAAACACATTGATTATAGTACTGGATAACTGTCTAAAACCTTAATAAAAAGTCACCCCGCAGAATCCCACAGATTTTCCTCCTGAATCACCACTGAAAAACAGAAAAAAAACTGCAGATTCCGTTTGGGTTTACTGATCAGATCTTCAGGAGTCAGCAGGTGGCGTGTCCACAGCGAACAGTGGCTGAGAGAATGCGATAATGGTGTCATTTTTCAGTACAGTGTAATATATATATGTATAGTTATACATTGAGTACTGTTACGGCCCTATGTGGCCTCATATTGTGTTTTAACCCTCTGAGTGTTTTCAGTGCCCTACTTGGTAATGGAGGGTGGAGTAGAGATTGGAGGAGTGGCGTGGTGTCTGGAGACACACCTGGGCCTCATTCCTCATCATCATCATAACCTTTATTTCAGCTCGGAGTACAGTTGAGGGGCAGGCCCTCATTTTCAATGTAGCCGAGAAACAGAACACAGTAATCAACAACAGGAATAGACATTCACATACAGCAACATAAGATGCATGAATCAGAATACAGAAATCACTCAAAAAAAACTAAAATACTCAAAGAACTAGAACAGATCTACCAAAATTAAATTAAATAAAGCAGTTACAATCCTGAACAAAATTGTTGGAAGTCATTTCCCTGAAATGACCTAAAGATGGAAGTGATTTGATTTTCAAGGGCCTCTGGAGCTCATTCCAGGCAGATGGAGCACTGACAGAAAATGCTGTCTTGCCTAACTCTGTCTGTGCAAAAAGAACCTTGAGTGTCAGGAGATCAGTTGAGCGGGTCTGGTATGTAATAGGGTTCTGATCCAACATAGAACAAATATAAGGGGGCAGCATTCCTGAGATGGCTTTAGAAATAAATACATACTGTACCAGTGCTTATCACGCCTCTCAGATAGAGAGGATAAGCCTGCGTTCCCATAGAGTGTACAATGATGGGTACCATAGCTGTCACCAGTGACCCATCTTAGGGCAGAATGGTACACAGTGTCGAGGCGCTTTAAAATTGATGGAGTAGCAGTTCTATAGATAATGTCTCCATACTAATTGTTTTCCTACTGGATGCAGGAAAGCAAGATTTATTTCTATAGAGACAAGGTTTTCAATGTGAAATTTAAAACACAATTTCTCATCTAGCCAGATGCCAAGGTAATTGTATTCCGTGGCCCTTTCTATTGTAGCACCACTTGAAGAGGTTATGACTATATTACTAAGGTTGGTGGTTTTAGCCCTAGTGAACAGCATGAATTTAGTTTTGCTTGCATTTAAAACCAGTCTAAGCTCAACCAGGGCAACCTGAAGAGCATTAAAAGCAAGCTGCAGCTTCCTCAATCAGCCCAGACAGCATAAAAGCCTGGGAGAAGCTCCTCATCAGCCTTTTTACCATCCGTCACCTCCATGTGCTGAACCCTTTCTGTTAGTTAGCTGGTGTTTGCTACTGTAGGTCTATAGGCTGTGTGCCATACCTTTTTCCTGCTTTTTTTTTTGATTTTGGCTTTGGCCACCCTGAAGTTTGTTGCTTTCCCTGATCTGCTTAATTATCCATTGTAAACTTAAGGTTGATCCTAATATTAATGTACACTTTTTCGTTACCTGTGTATGTGTTACTCCTTAGCCTCTAGACACCTTATAAGGTCGTAACAAGTACACAGTAGCTAGGCACACATCTGTTTCTGGATCGCTGGAAGAGGAATCGGGTATAGGAAGGGTACAGGATATTCACACCAACTGGGTTTAAATGGTTGAGAATGCGATAATCATGATTTATGTGTCATGCCATGAGTATTACAGTATAATAGTACATGATGTATTCTAAATTATATAACGAACAAATAAAGGGTTGGAATTAAAGAGCTAAGATACAGTATTATGAACAGTATAAACTGGTAGAAATGTGTTAATATGTATTGTAGGCCTATACTGTTTGGACTAGTATGGATGGTGCCATAGTGAAATATAAATGCCAAGACATACAGTAGGCTAGGACGCCTGAAGGTACAATATTAATAATGTACACATTCTAGACAGCAATATCTATAGTGTTAATGTCTTTGTTTGTACAACATATACCCAGTGGTGGAAAAAGTACTCAAATGTTTTACTTAAGTAAAAGTATCAATACTGCAATGTAGAAATACTCTGTTACAAGTAAAGGTCCGCAATTCAAAAGTATAAAAGTATTGGCATCAAAATGTACTTAAAATACCAAAAGTAAAAGTACTGGAATGTCCCATTTCAAGTTTTCAAATGTATAAACATCTTTTGAAAATAGCAGATCTACAAGCTCACAATGCGTCACATCGGAAGCATTGTAAGCTTGTAGATCGGCTATTTTCAAATGGCCAAAATGTATATAGGGCTGAAGTGGTTAATGTATGTTCAGTAATAATAATCAAAATCTACAAAGTACTAGTAACTAAAGTTTTCAAATAATTGTAGTGGAGTAAAAGTACACTATTTACCTCTGAGATGTAGTGGAGTAGAAGTAAAAGTATTGGAAATTGGAAATACTCAAGTAAAGTACAAATACCTCAAAAGTGCACTTAATTACAGTACTTGAGTACATGTACTTAGTTACTTTCCATCAATTCAAGTCTCCATGGGGTGACTAATCCATAGAAAAGGTCATTTTGGGGGTGAAATATCCCAAACACACAAAGTGAATGTTACAGATTAACAGCTGTAGGTATATGTACACACTGTATACCTCCGACTGTACAATACATAACATTTACAGTACACCAGTTTAGTGTTCATACTGTTCTGTATATGTCACATTCATACCTACGCTTACAGTTCATTCTATTTATATATTATACCAGGGGTCTTCAAGGTGTTTCAGACGAAGGACCCCATAGCTGAGAGATGATCAGAGATCCCCACTACATATTGTATACAATTGTGTGGCAGATTCAAACTTTTCATAGATTTCATAGTTAGCTTCATAGGTTTGACAGCACTATATTGGATCCATGTTCATTTGTATTTTCAGACATTTAATCACTTAAACCATAAACTTGACCTTTCACTTGGTCTGCCCCCCCCCCATCTACACCAAACCTCATTGCCTATAAATAGCAGATCTACAAGCTTGTAGATCGGCTATTTTCCCTAAAGTTCCCTCCAGAATACACAAAGATTAGGCAGCCCCCTGTAACTCTGAGGATCCCTAGGGGTCCCTGACCCCCTGTTGAAGAGCCCTGTATTATACATACACTAATTGTTCTCAACGTGGGGTTCAGGGACCCCCCAGGGGTCCTTAATATATACGTAGCATCAACATCTGTTTTAAGCACCTCCCTGTACATTGGCTATTTGAAATATAACCAAACTCCATGCTCCTCGTCTGAGTCGTCTCAATGTGATGTGTTGTGAGCTTGTAGATCGGCTATTTTCAGAAGAATTTGAATGTTTTTGAAACATTTTACAACACAAACATAGTATGGGGGTCCCTGGGACAAAATATTTTCAGATGGGGCTAATACATATTAATTTGGGGGTCCTTGACATGGAAAAGTATGAGAACCATTGCATTGATTATAGTGATAACACATGATTCTCTTGTTCTCAGCCACTTTCTCAGTAAGAAGAATCTCCTGCAGTTTCTTCCTCCTTGGACATGACACACTGTAACTCAGCTGTAGATGCGAAACTGCATTTTGTTGTCTCAGTAGTGCTTGTACTCTGTGCAGTGACAATAAAGTTGAAACTAAATCTAATCTAAACATCACTCATAAAAACAACTGCTTAATTTAAGCCAAGTAGGACATTTATCAATAGTAGGCTACAGATTACAGAATATGCAAGGCAAATAATGGCATTCAATAAAACATTTTATTCACAATTTAAGTGCAAGCTCTTGAAGTCATCTCTTTTAAGAGCTTGAATCCTCTTCACGAGGCTACTACTGCACAAAGATTAGTACATTTTTCGTTTTGGTGAAGCACATTAAAATAGTAGATATGTAGAGATATACAGTATGTATGTATAGAGAGTTCACAATATAGTAGTATAATATAGCATATAGTAAAGTATACTATTAGTTTAGATTAATATAGCTGTTTTTCCCCCTTTTGTAAAGGCTAGTGTGACTAATCATGCCATGACAGATCCTACACTATCTGCAATGTTGAATCCTCTGCCAACCAGTACAGTACACAGTCTCCAGGAAAATCTGATGGACGCTGGTGGTGACGCTGATCAAACTGCTGGGCTTTTGAGCAGTAGGCACGGCTCTGTTGGTGGCCAGCGTCATGCTGCCTTGCCTGGAGTGACTCTTCTTGTAGCGAGGGTCCTGCTGCTACATGCTGTGTTGGGAGCTGCCTGGAGTGCAGATGGTCTTAATTAGACTCCTTGGAGGTGTTTCAGGTTATTACTTGCAGATGGGTCAAAAACACCTGAGAATAAAATAAACAGGGAATATTACTGTGATAGTACAGACCGGTAGGATATCATTTAACTTTTAGATCATTTTCTTCTGCTTAAATAAGAGAACACTGCATGCTTCAATCAAATAATACATAAAGCATTGTCATTATCTAGTTAAAATGCTGTGGTTTCACTGACCCTGGTTCTAATGAATTAGAACAATATGCTCAATTTAAAATACACAACTCACGTTACCACGCTTTGACTCAGTCGCTGAAGTGGGCCACAAGCACCTAGAGTAAGGTTCTACTGTGTCTTTCCTCTGGACTCTTGCAGCGCAGCACCTACACGGGACCAGACCTCACACAGTCCAGACTTGCAGTCACAGTGTGCGTCAAGCACCGCCCCAGTGTGCTGTGCTCTGGGGCCATGATCCAGGGAGAGGTTGGCTTCTCCCTCGGTTGCTGAGTGCAGCACCTGAGAATAGAGTAAACAGTGATATTACTGTGATAGAACAGACCGCTAGGGTATTATTGTCTTCAGCTTACATAGGACAACACTGCATGCGTGCAACAAAAAAATCAAATAATATCTAAAGCAGAGGTCTTCAACAGGGGGTCCTCAGAGTTACTACAGGGGGTCCGCCAAATCTTTGTGTGATTTTTACATAAACCACTTCAACCAAGTATCCCTATTCTGAGAGGAACTTTAGCCAAAGGCGTTGTGCGTTTGTAGATCTGCTATCTTCGGCAAAGTGGTTTAGTATAGCGGGGAAAAAGAGCAGGCTAAGTACAGAGTGAAAGGTCAGGTATAAGTGTTGTTTAAGTGCATGATTAAATGTTTGGAAATACACATTAACATGAATCCAACATGATAGTGCTGTGGAACAAGTCTATGAAGCTGCCTATGAAATCTATGAAAAAAGAAATATTCTATACAATATAATGGGGGTCCCTGCTTTATCTCGCTCTCAGCCAAGGGGTCCTTGGCCTGAAAACGTTGAAGACCCCTGATCGTAATTGTAATTATATCTAGTTAGAATGCTGTGGTGTTACCGACCCTGGTTGTGGTACATTTTGACCCAGTCTTGTAAGACCCTGCTTGTAAGACCAGCCACTGACTGTATGAAAAGTGCTGGGTAACCAGGCTAGTACTTTTTACTTGTGTTTTTCCCCCTATGAAACTCTCAAAGAACAAAGCTTGACTATCTGCATGCCAGCCACAATGGACAGACTCGACTTTCATGAAGTATTTTGGGTCATTAATAAGGCCCATATTTGGGCTTTGTTTACGTCTGACTTCTTTTGGGCACACAGTAGCTTAGTCCAGCGTTAGAGTTCTCTCTAAGTTAGAGAGAACTCACTAACGCCAGGGCTAAAAAAGCTTAGCCTTGGATCAAGACTATATATTAGTTGTATTTGATCAAGTCTGACTCAGATAAAATAAATCTACGATAGTCTTGATCCAAGGCTAACAGTAGCCACGCTAACACACAGACTTGCACAGCACTTCTACAGTTCACCAACATTACCTGTCAAACGATAAAACAAAATAATAAAAACAAACTTACTTACCCTTGCACAAATAAGATTGAGCCTCAAGGCTGTTGTAGGCCATCAACTGGTCCATAGTGTAGTAGGCACTGCGTGTAAACACTAAATAATAATCATACAATATCCGGATAATGTATGGCCCGGCGGATAAAGATCCTTATTGACACTAAACTCACTCGTAACAAGCTTATACGGATCGATACCGATAAATGTAATCTTCTCCTCGTATTGTTTCCTCTTAATCTGCGTAAAATGTTCTAGCAGTGACTAGCTAAAGTAGCTGCTATGTGTTTGTTTACAGTATTACACTTAGCCGGAGCTAACACGGTGCTGCTGGACCGAACCGGACCTCACCAAGATGGCGCGTAGGGAGGGGGTGGAGTCTCGGCTCCGCCCCCTCCCTATCCGTAACTTTGTATAATAATGCATATGAATGATCGATAATTAAAAAACAGGTAATTTTCCGTTTTCCATTCATGTAGATGAAAGGCTAAAATTGAAAATCAAGCCAATTTTCGATTTTTGATTTTTGATTTCACATTGAATAATAGACTGAACGCAAGATACGGGCTTGTAAAGTAATACTTGATATCTTGGCAAAAATTGTGTTTAACAAAAAAATTAAATTAAAAAACGGGTCAATTTCCGTTTTCCATTCATGAGATGAAGCCAATTTCTTATTTTCGATTTTGGGACTTAAGAACGGATATAAACTGAACGGACAATTTCCGATTTTCGATTTTGGGATTTGAGAACGGATATCAATTGAACGCTACGTACACGGATTGTATAGCCTAAGAAATATACATGTTTAGTATTTAGAATGGCGGTGTAGAAGTAAAAGTATTGGAAATTGGATATAGGCCTACTCACGTAAAGTAAAAAAAAACTCAAAATCTGAAAATAGCAGATCGCGACGCGTTGTGAGCTTGTAGATCGGCTATTTTCAAATAGCCTAGGTATAAAATAAGGCTAAAGTGATTAATTAATCTTTTAAGATATATACATACATAAAACATAAATGAACCACTTTATCCCTATTTTATACCTAGACTATTTGAAGAATGCCGATCTACAAGCTCAGAACTCGTCGCATCGCGACGAGTTGTGAGCTTGTAGATCAGCTATTTTCAAACATTTTAGTACTTTTACTTTTGGTACGTTAAGTACATTTTATTCAACGTGGCTCCGCCAGATGCAAAAAGCTTGCTTCACAGCTGGGGAACCTAGTTACTCAATATCGCCCCCATCTGGCGGAGCCACGTTACATTTTATTACCAATACTTTTGAACTTTTACTTTGCAAATCAAGTACATTTTGAATTACGGACTTTTACTTGTAACAGAGTACAGTATTGATACTTTTACTTAAGTAAAATATTTGAGTACTTTTTCCACCACTGTTGAAAGGTGTACCTGAGTTAGTAAGTAAAGACTTTTTAAGTTAATTCCTTGTTTCCTGTGGCTGATTTCTGCATTGGGGTCTTTACCTGGTGTTTTGAGTCCTGACAGTACTACTGCAATAAGGGACAAATAAAATCATATTTCAGCAAAGATTATACACAATAGTGATAATAATTCTTGTTTAAAAATATAAATAATGAACACATGTGCTTTTAATAGAGAATTAAATGATCAGAAGTATAAACTTTATAATAATAACATTTTAAATACTACTTTATATTTCACATTTTTAAACATTCTAACAAAATAAATCTAGCATGGGGGTCCCTGGCACAAAACATTTTCAGATGGGGGTCCGCGACCAAATACATATTAATTTTGGGGTCCTTGACAAGATTTTTTTTTACACAATCATAAGGTGATTAATCACAATTCTTTGTTATGTATTACAAATATAAATAATGAACAGATGAGCTTTTCAAAGAGAATGAAACAAGTAGAAGTTTATTGTCATAACAATGTACATCATTAGCAGTCATGACATTCTAGTCCAACTCAACTTGACATAGTAATACAAATATGAACATAGTGAGTGATTACATCAAAACAATATTTAATCAATCAATCATGACATTTTCTACTGTCCTCGACACTTCAAGGAAGAAGACGTCCAAAACCAAGACTCCCACACGAATGAAGAGAATCAGCGCATCTTTATATCAAATATCATGGAGTTCATATGAAAGAGTTTAAAAAGCAACAACATACCATAATAAATGTCTTATTGACTCTATACATGCTTGATTCTTACGTGAACATAATGAAAACAAACAGCAAACTTCATGTAGCTGTGGCTTAACCTCTCACACTCTGAACAACATGGCAACCATGTTTACAAGCTCTGAATATACTAATATATGTGTGTATAAAAAAGTGTTTGTATTACTATGCTAGACCAAGTGTCCCCACAAGTAAAGTAGAATTTGAGAAATATACATTATGAGGACCATTTCCCTGGTCCTCAAAAAAAGACAATTAGAGGTTTAGGGGTCGCCGTTAGACTTTTCCCTATTTTTTTCTTTCTTTTATTCCCTTTTTTTCTTTTTTTTCTTTCTTTTTTCTTTCTTTTCCCTATTTCTATACTTGTGCGGTGATGTCATGCACATAAAAATAGTCGATCTACAACCTCACAACGTGTCGCTGTGCGACCCGTCGTGAGCTTGTAGATCTGTTATTTTCCGGCTATACTTTTACTTAGGTAAAAAAGAAAATAATCTGAGTACTTCTTCCACCACTACAGATGGAAGAAATGAATCCTAACCTTTTTGTAACTGTCAGAGAGTACAAATGAAACCAAATGGACCCTAACCCATTTATATATACCTGAGAGGGTGTAAATGTATCCTACGGGCGGCCGGACCTAGCCGCGCACGGGGCTCTAGGTTCTTTTGCTTATTTTGGGGTGGCAAAAGCGTGTTTTTTTTCTTTTTCTGGGGGTCCCCGGACCGCGGACCCCTTCAGCTGTTTTTTTTATATTTTTTTTCCCCGGACCCCCTTGGAGTGTTGGAACCCCCGCGGACCCCTGTGGAACATGGCGGACCCCTTCGGCTGTGTTTTTAATATTATAGGGGGGTGTTGTGATTTATTTCATATAAATGTAATTTCAGTATTAGTTAAAACAGTTAAAAAAGGAATGTATTAATTGACAGTAGAAGAAACACATATTATTATTTCATTGAATATTGTGTGTATTTGTTGCAACCTTTATTGTGAAGGAACCACCGGAAGTGCTAAGCTATTCATTCCGTGTTACATAACACTCCGGTAGATTTGTTGTTGTGGTTCGTGCTGAAAGCACGTTGATTGGGGGAGAGGGGCCACTACTACCATCCGAGGCTTGTGCTGGCGCAGTAGGCCGCGACTCCCGCGAGCTGCGTCCTACTCCATTACTCGCTAAACCGGAAGTCCTGCAATTGGACCCCCGCGAAACATCGCATGCAAGAGGTTGCACATGAACTCTGCAGCCGCACTGAGGCGCTCCAACACAAACACTCTGATGCTCCCCTAAATCCATTCCAGGGTTTGAAAATACCCACTTGAAAGGGGTGACGTGCATCACCGTTCCAATGACCAATAAACTGCACTTCGGGATTTCGCAAAGATCCACAAAAGCGTGCAGTAGTCCACACACACACACACACACACACACACACACACACAGTCAGCAAGGGGAAAGACAACATGCTCGTCAGCTCATCATTGTGGTGGAGGAGTCGTTGCTCGCGCCGATAAACTCCACTTGGGGATTTCGCAAAGACCCACAAAAGCGTGCAGTAGTCCCCCCACACACACACACGCTCCTCCTGCATTGTGATAGAGAGAAAAGTGTGGTGTCGTCTCCCCCCCCCCCCCCCCCTCTCTCTCTCTCTCTCTCTCTCTGTCGCTTTCTCTCTCCATCTCCCTTTCTCACACACACACACACACACACACACACACACACACACACACACACACACACACACACACACACACACACACACACACACACACACACACACACACACACACACACACACACACACACACACACACACACAGACGCTCCTTCTGCCTGTTGTTTCGGCTCAGACAGGGGCGGGTAGCCGGAGTTGCCATGTCCTGGAGTTGTAAGCGTGAAGTGGCGTGTAATTGGTGAGGGAATGTGCGTCCACGCATGCGCAGTGCGCAGCTCTGTGTTTTTGCATGAAGCTGGTTGCTTGTTGCTCGCGCGCAATCTGGCAACACTGAGGGACGCTACAAACAGAGAGCAACAAACATTCTGGCAACACTGAGGGACGCTACAAACAGAGAGCAACAAACATTCTGGCAACACTGAGGGACGCTACAAACAGAGAGCAACAAACATTCTCGCGCATGACTGTAGAATGAAATTGTAGGATAGATGGATCCTAACATTTGTAACTGTTAGAGGGTACAAATAACCCTCGGCTCTCATGCATTGAAGGAGGCATGAGCTCGGCCCTGGCCTCCCTAGGTTGGCAGAGGGAAGGTAGTGCCCAGGATTACATAGACAATTGGCACTGGGTGTAAAAAATGTGGTTACAAAAACGTGGGATAAAAGTTTAAAGTAAAAAAAGAGGGTACAAATAACACCAAATGGATCCGAACCCTTTGTAGTTCAGAGAGTGTACACAATGGAACCAAGGGTTGTGTGTGAAGGAGTGTGAGTGTTCCTCCAGTACACAGGATGCTCCTGAAGGTATCAAGAAGACTCACCTCAAAACCAACTCACCTCAGAGGTAGGAATACTCACCTCGGAAGACTCACCTCAGAGGTAGGAATACTCACCCCCAAGATTTTCGGGGGGTAGGAACACTCACCCCATGACCTGAGAGCACTCACCTCGGAAGACTCACCTCAGAGGTAGGAATACTCACCCCAATGTTTAAAAAAAGGTAAAAAGGTAGATCTACCGGCTTGTGAGCTACACTTGGGTAAATGTATGAAAGTCTTGGCATCAAAATGTACTTAAATGTATAGTAATGTACACACACACACACACACACACACACACACACACACACACACACACACACACACACACACACACACACACACACACACACACACACACACACACACACACACACACACACACACACACACACACACACACACACACAGAGAGAGAGAGAGAGAGAGAGAGAGAGAGAGAGAGAAGAAAAAAACATTATACCTGTGTTTTACCTTCACACTGGAGTTTTTCTCCATTTTCTTTTTAAAGTTAGTATTTGTTTGCATTATAAACACATTGGAATGTTCACTTTTCTGATGAAATGTATTTAAAATACTTTAATTAGCTTATTTCCTATATGGCCACAACAGATAAACTGACCTGAGGATACTCAACTGATTTTTGAGGTAACCACCACACCAGTATGCAAATCAAACACTGATAATTGCCCATTAATAGCCCATTCATTGTATCCCAAAACCTAGCTAAATGGGGCAAGGTGTGGGTGGGGCCATGAGATGTCCTTAAAAGGTCAGCCACAGACAGTAAAGGTTTAGTACAGTACTGTCCATTGCAGTGCAGTCATGTCACGTCCACAGAGAACTGCAGGGCGACTACCACCACGACGCTTTGGTGACTATGAACTAGCTGGGAAGGCTCCGAAGGCGAAAAGACCACGAACAGCTACAGCTACAGCTGAGGATGCTATGGTTCCACCTCCAGACACTGCAGATCCATCCATTCCACCAGTATCTGATGCAGCAGAAGAAGTTGTCCTACCTCAAGCAGGACCTGAAGTTGTTCCAGAGTTTAAAGAAGAGCTAAAACCTATTGTTGACTACATCCGAAACACCTGGATAAATGGCTGCCAGCAATACTCAAAGCCAACCAGCTGGTGTGTCTACAACCGCGCCATCCGAACCAACAATGACGTAGAAGGCTGGCACAATAAACTCAATAAAGCAGCAGGAGGACGAGCACATCTGCCATTGTACATGCTTGTGGCATTGTTGTACGCTCAAGCTGATTGGATCAGGATCGAGCTGCGTCTTCTCTCAGCGAATCAGCTACGACGCTATCAACGACGAACGACGAAGAAGACACAGCACAACCTGTTCCAGTTATGGAAGGACCATGAAAACCAGACGATTTCCATCAGCCAGTTGCTGAGGAAGGTATCCCACCTCAACTCTGTGATTCCTGTCACGCCCCGCCAGGTCGACCCGACACCTGAAGAACAGTCTGAAGGACAGTAGCACACTGCAACTTTTTTTTACTATTTTTGACATTTGACATTTGATTTTTTTTCCTCTTAACAGCTCAGATAGGCACTTTTGGCCATTTTTTTCTATGCAGTTAAGTTGTAGTAACTGTGTTCTGACCTGTTGTTTTACCCTGCCTCTTTTGTCAAATAAACTGATCTATTCCTACATTTGACCTCTTGTGTTGTGTTATGGTGAACAGCAACTTGTAGCTTATGTGTAAACCTGATATTTAGAGCAGTGTTTCTACAAGTTTTGGGCTTTTCTGCTGAAATCAATATAATCTTGCCTCCTGTCTACATGGACAATGATGACAATATTTTAAACACAAAAATATCATTGAACAACATAATTTGGTAATTCTATACCTTCAAAGACAGAATTTAATCCAGTATGGATTAAACGTGTCTCATTATGAAAGCATTCTGTGCAAAAGGAAAGCTCACAAGCCGGTAGATGTGCCTTTTTTAAACATACAGACTTGGTGAAGAGGGGAAAGGTTAAACCCACCCACAAAACAAAAACTCACTCCCAGGGGTTCTCAAACTTTTTTGGCCCAGGTACCCCTTGGAGGGGAGAACATTTTCCAGGTACCCCCTCATCCTCGCAGCACCGATAAGCATATATTATACTTACAATCACATGTGTACATTTAGATGCCATTGGAACTATTTGTATTAAACAATGTTTCAATCAAAATCTTTCGGACCCATTATAGTCATAAACAGAAACCACTACTACTATATGAATCATGTGTCAATAGTAATTTTATTAAAATTGCTTTTGTGCAAAACCTGGCGGCACACTTTTCAAGTAACTGATCTTAATGGTTCAGACTTCAGAAAATCTGTTATAGTCCTAATGGAAAAAAAAAGTAAAATGACCAGTCTAAAGGTGACTTTTAGTAGGTGCTTCAATTTAAAAATAATACACTTATTGTAAGGGATATTCGATATTGACTTTTTTTTGCCAAAATCCGATATTCCGATATGTCCAACTCTTAATTTCCGATTCGATATCAACCGATACCGACATATGCGGTACCATATCTTTTCACCAAAAGTCAACTAATTGTCAGGTAACAACATCACATATCTAATCAAATAAAATAGCTATAATATCAATGTAATATCTAATAAATATCAAATACATCTAATATGTATACAGTGATGTTAGGTTTTTAATTAAGTGAGTCCCGGGACTCACTGGTGGTCATTTGAATGAGTCCCACTAATCTTAGATTAGATGTTGGCCTATTTGACAGTGCAAAAGCATTTGCCTCTGATGCCTATAACATTAACGAGCGTCAACAAGCGTCAGCTGGAAACAGACGCACACACCTGCCTGCTGCAGTGCTCTAATTTGAAAGTGACTGGAGTCTGTCTCATTTCTCTGCAAAAGCCTTTGAATATGATGGAACATGATTACTGTGATTATTGTAAGCTCACATTTCATATCACACACACACCATTACAGTGATAATTTATGCAACTTTCACTAACCCCCCCCCCCCCCCATAAAAACAAATAATAATACAAAAATATTTTTAATCAAAAAATATTTTTTATCAAAAAAAAATGTTTTATCAAAACTTTTTTTTTTATCTGTGAAATATTTTCGCGGACCCCCTGGCTATGCGTTGCGGACCCCCAGGGGTCCGCGGACCCCACTTTGAGAACCGTGGCATTACACCATTGAGTTTTTCTGGGTGAGTTTTCCTACCCCCGGGGGGAGTATTCCTACCCCTGAGGTGAGTGTTCCGAGGTGAGTGTTCTCAGGTCCTGAGGTGAGTTTACCCACCCCCCGGGGTGACTGTTCCTACCCCCGAGGTGAGTATTCCTTTTTCAGTTGAGGTGAGTTTGTCTTGAGGTGAGTCTTCTTGTATTCCTACTGAATCTCCTCTCTCTGACACACACAGACTGAGGAGTCAGGCCCAACCCTGAACCCAGCATAGAGAGGATCCGTGGATGTGGACTGGAAGGTGTGCAGGTGTGTCAGTGTGTCAGAGGATACTGTGTAGAAGGACACAGTGCCAGCAGGAGAGTTAACATACACTGCTACTTTGTCGGAACAAGAGGAGGGATGGACAGGGAGGACAGTTTTCTTCTCATTGTGCCACACAGAGTACCTGTCATTAGCATCACATCTCAGACACCAGGACTTCATTCATTCCAAACCAACTGTCATCACCCTGTCTGTTGATTCCTCTGTATGTCACTGCTATCCAAACCCATCCATTCCACTCTACCTCCCAGTAACAACATCCAGGCAGACTCTCTATACTCATCACCTGTCCCTTGTCTTTAAATCTGTCTGGGTGATCAGGATACTTCTGATCCTCTCTCACACGTGTCACCTTTCTGTTGTTCTCAGACAGAGAGAGGTATCTGTATGCTGTGTTTGGATCCAGTGTGAGTTCACGCACATCTGAAGAGAAACAACATACAATGCAACACCAGTTTACAAACAAAATACTTAATAATAATGTGTAAATATTATCATTAACAATAAATGAAAATAATATAATTCACACACTTATTAACCACTTATGACAAATGTAATACATAGGATATTAAAAAATAGACGATCTACAAGCTCACAGCATGTCACGTTGCGAGCTTGTAGATCTGCTGTCAATCTTTTTGTATTTACTTTTTCATCTTGAAAACTTTAGATAAATCATATGTATGTTATCACCATTCTCCATATTGGATATGTAGATGTTACACCGTAAAATCCTCAGAGATAATTTACCTCTGAAAAGTAAGTGCACATGGAACCAAATGGACCCTAACCCATTTGTAACTCTGAGAGGGTATAAAAGGAACCAAATGGACCCTAACCCATTTGTAAATGAAACAAGGTACATACACATTGAGCCAAATGGTTTCTGACCCATTTGTAACTTGGGAAGAGGGTACAAATGGAATAAAATTGACCCTAACCCATTTATTACTCTTAGAGGGTACACAAAAATGGAACCAAATGGACCCTCACCCATTTGTAACTCGAGCAAAGGGTACACTTGGAACCAAATGGACCCAGAAAACGTAACCCTTTGGGAGCTGGTACATGTGTCGAGTTTGTTTATAAACACAGCCAGACGATGGATTATAATGGATATAAAACTTCTGTGACCAGTTGAAAAGGTTATAAAACACGAAAATCGCTGGCACTGGGTGAGTATATTATGAAAATACTCTGGCAGTCAAAGAGTTTAATGTGCAACATTGTTTTCTGACTCTACAGTAAACAAACCAACAAACAGTATACGTGTATACAGGGTATCTGCACATTTCTAAAGTTACAATTTAATGACGTTTAAGACCTTTTTAATACCAAATTGGCCAAATTGTCAAATATTGCACAAGAAAGAGGAAAACATTGTGAAAATAGCTGATATACAAGCTCACAACGCCTAGCAGTGTGAGGCGTTGTGAGCTTGTGGTTCAGCTATTTTCATAATATTTATCTGTGGAACCGAGTCTAAATGTAGTATGCTTACAATTCCAAATGCTTGTCAGGGTGGGGGGTCCCCAGTTCAAATATTATTATTTTGGGGGGTTGTGGCCTGAAAAGTTTGGGAACCATTGGATTACAGCGATGCTGGCCCACTGTACTACACATTGCTGTCTTTATCCAAAGGTGCCACTGTAGACCACTCAGGGCACTGTCCAACATCCATCCTGAAACTGGTTGAGGACCACATCGCTGTCCTGGTTGTGTGGGTCAAGGGGTTCGGGGACAGCAGGATTGTCACAGTTCCCCCATCCCATCATTGTCTCCGCCAGGCCGAAGGCATGGTGGAGAGTATGTTTTCACTTTGTCCGTCCGTGTGTGTGTCCGTCCGTCCGTGTGTCCGTCCAGCTCCATACATGGGCACAGCTCCATACATCAAGCTTCACGTGACATCACAATATGTAATATAAATAGGTAAGACAGAATTAATCAGGAACAGTTTTACCACCTCGCCTGGCGGAGACCTGTGCTCCGAGGATAACATTTTCTAGTTGTAACTGTGTTACCATGGAGATGGTCTGCTTAAGGGCACGCCTCCGAATCATAGACCTGCAGCATTTCAAGCCACTGGGTCAGCTGTCCTTTGAGCTTTTTACAATGTTTGTGAAGCAGGTCAGAGATGTGTGATTGAACAGGAAGTTGTGTTTATACGTGTACAGGTGGAAATACTTCACAGCCCACCCCACCGCCAACAGCTCTCATCTGGTCATGCAGTTAGTTCCTCAACTTCCTCTTGGCATGGTTCAGGGAACAGCTGTGGTATGTGACCACTCTTTCTCCACTCATGTCCTGAGACAGCACTGTACCCAGGCCTCTGTTGCCATGATGAACGGCCTATTCAGGTTAGGATACAGGCCAGGACCAAGGTACCAGCTCCTTTAGCTCCTCCCGTACCTGATGAAAGGTGGTGTGCCATGCCTCAATCCAAAGCTGATGATCACCATAAAGTCCTGCACAAACCGCATAACCGGTCCTGGGTTCCAGAAGGTGGCACGACGTGTTTCCTGTTCCAGTTCAGTTTCCCATAGCTTTGTTTTATGGGTTTGGCAGCAGGCTTGAACTATAAACCAATATGACACCTTCATATGTGTTTCCGGTTCAGAGCCAACCAAATGAACCAGAACAGGAAACGGGTATGCCGTCTTCTGGAAACCTGGGACTATAGTTATGCAGAGAGCCTATAAGATGCCAGGCCCAGGGAGCTGTGCAGCTGTCTGATGTTCTGGGGGATGACCAGTCTTTTACGGCAGTGACCTGTCATTGTACCAATGTAACGATCAATGGTGTATCTTTTTTTAATTATCTTTTTTTGTTTTATGGAATGTATACAGCATTATGTTCTGTCCCCTTTCATCGCCAAGCATTCTCATTCCTGTCCAATGCACACCCTGGGACCTTGTATTAAATTAAAAGCTAAAATGCTCATGAAAAGTAAGTATAATCTTTATAGCTAAAGCTAGCAAATGTACACAGGTGGCCAAGAAGCTGCCTGTTAAAAATGTTTCTTAAAATGTACCATCTTTCAGCATAACATTTTGTCATTCAGTCTTAAATTTAAGTTAACTAGCACAACCTTCTCATGCGCGCGCACACAAATACACACGCACACACTCACTCACTCACTCACTCACTCACTCACTCACTCACTCACTCACTCACTCACTCACTCACTCACTCACTCACTCACTCACTCACTCACTCACTCACTCACTCACTCACTCACACACACACACACACACACACACACACACACACACACACACACACACACACACACACACACACACACACCATACTCAGACCAGGCAATACAGAATTAATTCAAAATGCCTAATAATGTATACATGTTGCAGCTGTTTTGCACAAATACGATGTCAGACACTGTAATAAAGTAATATACATGTTGTAAAGCACCTTAAAGCAAGTACGGTGAATAGTGGAGTAATATTTATAACAATAAGTAATTTTTAAAATCATTTATACATGTTTTTTACACACAGACACTGTAATAATGTAATATACATGTAATCTACCTTTAAGCAATAAGACATGAGAGGAAGTGCTATATGGTGGTTATGGACATGGCTGTGCTGTGGCATATAGACATAACACGAAGCGAGTGTCGTCGCCCTGCACTGTATTCATATTGTGGGCAGTGTTGGGATAGTTACTAAAACATAGTAATATGTTACTTATTACATATTACTTGTTTAAAAAGTAATGTAGTTACTTTACTTATTACTCCCTGCCAAAAGTCCCTAGTTACTTATTACTTTTTTTTTCTCGCCCCCAATAATTTGCATCCTTTCTCCCCAAAAGTCTGACTTTGCATTTTCAACATTAGCAGTTGTTTTTTTTCTCTTTTCTGCAGCCTACATTGTAAAATCCTCATTGTACACTCATTTGAATTATATTAACACTAAGACTTTTACAGTGTATGAATTCATAACTTACAGACTAAATGAAAACCATTTGACGACTATGAATTGAATACTAAGGACCTCAATGGAAACAAGTATTTTAAATGTATTTAATGTATTTTTTGCCTAATAATATATATAGAAAATAGCCGACCTACAAGCTTACGGCGCATCTTCATCGGTTAACAAGTCGCTTATAATAAGCAGACATGGCAACACTGTTTGTTCCGGTTTAAGGGCGGCCCGCCCTTCCACAGCTGATAATAAGTCACACAGACAAGTGCGCAACGTTTCCGTATCCGCTCTAGACCGGATCAGCAAGCAGCCTGCATAGCAACTCGATCCCAGTCTACCATTATATCAATGGACCAAAAACAACACAGGATCAAATAAACACACTCAAACCCAGAGTACCACCGAGGCTCGTGAAAAAAGTAATAAGTTACTTTTTGAAAAAAAGTAAAGGTAATATTATTACTCAAAACGTGAAAGTAATTAGTTACGTTACTAGTTACTGGGAAAAGGTAATAATATTACTTTAAGTTACATATTACTTTAGTTACTTCCCAACACTGATTGTGGGACACTAAAAAGTAACAAACACGCACGCACGCACGCACGCACGCACGGACACACACGCACGCACGCACGCACGCACGCACGCACGCACGCACGCACGCACACACACACACACACACACACACACACACACACACACACACACACACACACACACACACACAGAGCTGCACTGGAAGCAAAGATCATGTGATCTCTAAGTTTTAGTTCCTTTTTTAGCGTCTTTCGTAAGAACTGTTGTAATTTTCCACTACAGTGTCTGTTTGTTCTAGTGTGTACAGATGCACACAAGTTGAGCCTTTGAGCAAAAAGCATTTTTATTTTATTGTTTTTTAAAGTTGATCAATTACGTAAAGGGAAAATAATATACAAGCTCCAAACATCAGCCTGGACAGTGTGTAGAAGATGGACCTGAACAGTATCTTTGATAATAACAGACCATACTCAGACCAGGTAATAGAGAATTAATTCAAAATGCCTCTATCTTTGGATGTACTTCAAATAATGTATTAATGTTGCAGCTGTTTTGCACAAATACGATGTCAGACACTGTGATAAAGTAATATGTTGTAAAGCACCTTAAAGGAAGTACAGTGAATAGTGGAGTAATATTCATAACAATAAGTCATTTTTCTTTTTCCCGCTGCCCGCTGGTATATTTTGGCAACTAGCTATTGCATAAAAACGTTAAATGGACTAAAGTCTTGACCAATGCCTTATTTGTCATTATCAGCTGTGTGACTATATTGGATTTCTAGATGAGGGATAGATTTCTTTTCACTTTTCTTTGGTCAAGTAGGATTGTAAAAAGCTGATTTTATTATATATCAATGTTTGCCCTGACAGGGTGGAGTATACAGTTTATGTGTCATTGCTCTCATAAATATGTATTAGCTCAGTTGTGGTACCATGTGACTGTACCTGTACATATATTAGTTTATGTATGAGGTCGGTGTCTAGAGCCAATCAAATAGGGTTCATTCAATGTGATAAAATGCAAGGTCAGCCTCTACACACTCCACACAAATTGTGCTAAATAATCACATTTATTTGAGATAATCACAACTATTTTGTCTTGTTACACGGCTTGGTTGAATGTTTGATTCTGATTGGTCAATCATTGAAACCACTGTGAAACCACTGTCTAATCAAAAACTCAGAGCACCCGCTGCGCTGCTTGATTTTATGCTGTATCCAACCTGGCAGCCATGTAAACAAACGCACAATGTCATTTACAGCTTCCTGTTGTTTTTCGAGGCGACCGTGTTGTGCTGAACTGGCATAAAGTTATGGAATACTTTCATTACCGTAAGCAAGTAAACACTTTGTTTAGTTTTTACTTCTCGGTCAATTTATTAATTAATTTATTAAGTAGGGATAATTAGTGTAATAAGCGGCACGGTGGTCATTGTTGAGAAATAAACCCCTTCAGGATATATATATATATATATATATTAGGGGTGTCACGATTCACTTACCTCACGATTCGATTCAAAATCGATTCCTAGGGTGCCGATTCGATTAAAATTGCGATTCTGCGATTAATTGATATTCGATTCGATTCTGCGATTTATTGCGATTTTCTAGGGTGCCGATTCAATTAAAATTGCGATTCTGCGATTAATTGATATTCGATTCTGCGATTTATTGCGATTTTAACCATGAAAAGTTGAATCATACACTTCAATGCAGCCAGATCCTGTCAGGCAGTCTTTCTGACATTGATTTCAGACAAATTGCCAGTGAGAAAGGTACTAACTTATTGAAAAAAATATATATATATATATATATATATTTTTTTTTTTTTCTCCAAAAAAAATTGATTTTAATATTTTGAAGCGATTTTTAAAATCGTGGCATTAAGAATCGCGATTTATTCATGACTCGATTTTTTTTGACAGGCCTAATATATATATATATATATATATATATATATATTGTGGGGAACTGATCAAAGCCAAACACAAAATGCAGGGTACAAGCCCACTTAAGGGTTTTTATTTGACACCTTTTCAGATATATGACCCGCAGGCCCTTGGTATTACTTTTTATATAACTTCAAATAATAAAGTCCAACTCAAAATTCACCCCGGGTCGGGGTATTTTCATGCATCACAATGTCTCTTTGTTTGGATCCGTGCGCCACAGCGTCATCGCTCAGTATCCATGTGTAGCAGGATGGGCGTGGGTTCCCACGCTGCCCACGGCCCCATCCTCCGCCCACTCATCAGTGGACTGATTGATAACAGTATTAAAGCAACGCACCCCCACACTCAGTTAGCTGTCTGTCTGTCTGTCTCCACACCTGGTCCACTATTCACTCAGGCTGGCCTGTTGGGCTCGTCTGGTCTGCACTTGCATCGCGCATCAGCGCAGGTATGTCTCTCCGTCTTGCTGTTTATGCTATTGTCTTATGCTGCGTAGAGCACGGTCTTGAACTTGACCATGACCGTTTGTGTCCTCTGTAGCCCTGTTGTGTCTACCCCTCCCGTTGGCGTTTGCGCCAAGCGTGTGTTGCTTGCTTCACACTGCACAACGGGTACGTTGGTGGTTCTTCCTCTCCACAGTATAACAAGTAATATATATATATCTATATAATTCTATGTCAGGCAGACACTATAATAATCATGGCCTTTATTATTACTATAGTTATTCCTACCGGTGTCCGCCGCTGCAAGCGGGCCATTGTGGCTTCCGCCTTTTGCTGCATAGCGGTACGTTACTGTCTGTCTCTCTGCTCCTGTCTTAATGAACATTAGTATTATAAATTGGTAGAATGACAGGGCCCTTTATCGTTTCAGGCACTGTTACCTGCTGCTGCTTTGCGGGGTTTGAATCACCCACGCTTTACTAACCCTGACGCTCCACACTGAGGTTCCCTTCCCCCCGTTCCTAACGGCTGTGGAACAACTTGCTCAGCCGAGCTCACACCTTGACATGGGTTAAAACTAAAGTACTCTTTTCCGACGCAACCGTCCGCACTCAGGCTCTCAGCCAGCCTCATTGTTTGTTTTGTTTATTATTTAGTATTATTGTTTTCGTTATTGTTTATTTAGTGTTATTGCTTAGTTTGTTTATTTAGTGTTATCGCCTATTTTGTTTATTTCGTTTATTTCTTATTTGGTTATTTTTGCTTATTTAGTATTGGTTTATTTTGTGTTTACTTGCTTTTGTTATTCCCGGCAACTATAGGCCTACAGACGGCACTCTAGTATAATATACCTATATCTATATATATATCCTCTATAATATATATATATATATGATACCAATTGATTGAATCTATTTCCCTGGCACTGCTTAACGCTTGATTTCCTGTCTTGCAGGCCTGTGGCTGGGGACCCCTTGGTGCGAGGGAGCAGGTGGCGGCTGCCCAGTGGGTCGTGGTATTTCTCCCCCCTTTTGCTGTGTTTGTAGTGTGATATAATTTTAGTTTGTTTTGCTGTGCCATCTCGGGGAGCCCTTCCTCTGGGTCAGCCGGCCTGCTCAGCCTCCCCCTTATCCCCCAGCACTGGCCCTATAGTTATTATTATTAAGCGCATTGCCCCACTAATTGGTTTTAGCATATTAAACGTTTTTGCCACTTTTATTGTTGATGAGACTACACTGTTTATTACAATAAAGCTTTTTGTACTTTCTAAATCCTAAATACTGTTTCTGCCTTTTTATCATTAGAGAACTTGTGTGAGGAGTAATTTATGTTCAGGTGGTTGTTTAACACTATAAATATTTCCTGGGGTGCAACTCCCCAGGTGGCGTAGTTGGCTACATTATATAATTAAATATACCGCCCTGCTACAAATGCATTGTGCTCAGGTATGTGTGATTAACTCCCACAGGTTGCCTAGGAGTAAACAGAGAGCGTCCTTTAACACTACAATTCATAAACATTCAGTAATGTGCAGGAATAGTGGAGAATTGCCTTACCGCCTGTAGCACCCGTCCATTCACCAGGAGAGCCAATGCCAGACTGAGACAGAGTAGCCACTTTTGTAGATTGGTGCCACACCTAACCTGTCGTCGCAGCTGCGCTCAGTTGGGGCTGATTCATGATGGTGAGTGGCAGGTAACGCCCTTCTATGACGCTGCCCAGGCTGGTGCGCTCCCTGCGAGGTCTCCCTCTGTCTCTGTCCCATGGCCTCTCCCTGGTGTGGTGCTTACCTGACAGGCGGCATTGTGGCGATACTCCAGATATCCCCCCCCTAAGCCCGCCGCTTGGTCCGGGGGCTTCCAGCTCCTCTACTTCATACATGCGGGACAGGGCGTCTGCGTGTGGGATGTCCTTCCCGGGCCGGTGCTCCACCTTGAAACAATAGTCTTGTAGCTCCAGGAACCACCGCGTCACTCTGGCGTTCCGGTCCTTGTTGGTGGCCATCCATTTTAGGGGTGCATGATCTGTAATGAGGGTAAAGGTACGGCCCCACAGGTAATAACGTAGGTGGTGAATAGCCCATTTCACCGCTAAACACTCTTTTTCTACTGTCGCATAATTTTTCTCATGGTCTAGTAACTTTCTGCTCACGTAGGTAATTGGATGCTCCTCGCCATCAAATACCTGTGCGAGGACTGCCCCCAACCCGGTGCCCGACGCGTCTGTGTGGAGGACGAAGGGCCGGCTGAAGTCGGGGGCTTTTAACACTGGCTCCTCACAGAGCGCGCTCTTCAAGGTCTGGAACGCGGCCTCCGTCTCGGCCGTCCAGACAATGTGGTTGGGGCGCTTTTGACATGTCAGATCATACAGTGGGGCTGCAATAGTAGAGTAGTTTTTTACAAATTTTTGATAATAAGCCATGAGGCCAAGGAATGATTTTACTTGCTTTTTTGTTATGGGCTGGGGCCATTCCCGAATCCGCTCCACTTTACGCGTCTGGGGCCGCACACACCCTCGTCCGATCGTGAAACCCAAGTAGTCGGTCTCCGTCAGGCCGATGCGGCACTTTTTGGCGTTGGCCGTCAGCCCGGCTCGTCTGAGCGCCCCGAGGATGGCGTGGAGGTGCTGCAGATGGAGGCTCCAGCTCGGGCTGTGGATCACGATGTCGTCCAGGTAAGCGGCAGCGTAGTCTCGGTGGGGGCGGAGTACACGGTCCATCAGCCGTTGGAAAGTGGCGGGCGCGCCATGGACTCCGAACGGCAGCACCGTGTATTGGAACAGCCCGTCGGGCGTGGAGAACGCTGTCTTCGCCTTGGCCCGGTCCGTCAGCGGCACCTGCCAGTAGCCCTTGGTCAGGTCCAGCGTGCTGACGAACCGGGCCGGGCCCAGGCGCTCGATCAGTTCATCCACTCGGGGCATCGGGTATGCGTCAAAGGCGGAGACGTCATTCAATTTTCGAAAGTCATTACAGAAGCGCAGCGTCCCGTCTGGCTTCGGCACTATCACGATCGGGCTGGACCATGGACTGTAGGACTCCTCGATAACTCCCAACTCTAGCATCTTGGCCACCTCTTCTTTAATGGCAATTCGTCTGGCTTCAGGGATTCGATACGGCCGCTGGCGCACTAATTTCCCAGGGTCCGTGCGTATATCGTGCCTGATGAGCGTGGTTCGGCCGGGGAGTTCGGAGAAGATGTCCCGGTTCCGCCCCAGCAGGTCCTTGATGTCCTGTGTCTGGGCTGGGACGAGGTCTTCTCCTATGGGCACCGGGGGCAACGTCTGCGCGGGCACGGTGGTCATCAGCGCTGGCAGCGGTAGTCGGGGGGCTGAGATCCACTTCTTCAAGATGTTGACATGGTAGATTTGGTAGCCTTTTCGTCTGCCGGGCTGGCTCACCCGATAGTCCACGGGCCCCATCTTCTCCACGACCTCGTATGGTCCCTGCCACTTCGCCAGGAATTTGCACTCAGAGCTGGGGACCAACACCAGGACCTTCTCTCCCACCTGGAACTCGCGGAGCGTGGCGCCTCGATTGTATATGCGAGCCTGGTCCCGTTGCGCTTTTTCCATATGCTCTCGTACCAGGGGCCATATGGTCTTCGCCCGGGCCTGGAGACGCTCCACGTGTTCCACCACACTGCGGTGGGGAGAAGGCTGGCGCTCCCAGGTTTCCTTGGCGATGTCCAATAGGCCACGGGGCCTCCGGCCATACACCAGCTCAAATGGTGAGAACCCCGTGGACGATTGTGGTACCTCTCTGATGGCAAAAAGCACATACGGAATCAACTGGTCCCAGTCTTTCCCGTCCACATCAGTTAGTTTTTTCAGCATTTTTTTAAAAGTTTGATTAAACCTCTCGACTAAGCCGTCCGTCTGTGGGTGGTAGACGGAGGTGCGAATGCGCTTCACTTTCAGCCATTTATACAGTTGTGACATTACTCGGGACATGAAACAGGTGCCTTGATCCGTTAGTACTTCCTCTGCTATGCCCACCCGACTAAACAGCATCAACAACTCGTGGGCCACCGCTTTAGCCGAGGCCGCCCGCAGGGGAATGGCCTCGGGATATCGAGTGGCATAGTCTAGTATCACTAAGATATAGCGGTGACCGCGACTGGATTTTGGCAATGGGCCCACAATGTCCATGGCAAGGCGTGAAAATGGCACTTCGATTATCGGCATTGGTACCAGAGGATTATGAAACGTGGGCCGTGGAGCGGTCTTTTGACATTCAGAGCAGTAGTGTAGTAAGACACTTCGGTGGCTAATGCTAATGCTAACAGTTTCTATATATAGAAAAGGCGCATATGGCTCATATCCATATATGGTGCTATTCTAAATATAGGCTAATTCTAAATATAGGATTCTATTAATACATATGATATAGATTTTAATCCAATCATTTTAATTCAATCATTTAATTCGTTTTTAATCGATGTATTTAATTTGTTCATTCATTAATTCGTTTCATGAATTAATTCATTCTTAATTTCATTATAAACATTATATATCTTTCTCTCTATTCTTTATCTAATTCTCTTCTCTTCTCTCTCTCTGGGTCTCTCTGTCTTTTTCCAAAAGCCCAGATGCAGAGTGTCAGTTTTGACACCTGGTCAAAAATGTACCCTCTCCCCATCCCTTCCTCTTTTCTCTCTCTCTCTCTCTTTTCTCTCTCCCCCTTTTCTCTCCCATTCCCATTCCCTCCCTCTCTCTTTTCTCTCTCCCTCCCTCCATCCCTATTTTCTCTCCCTCCCTCCCTCTCTGTCTCTCTCTCTCTTGGCAAAATTGATGGAATTGGGTAAAGGGATATGAGTGGATAATGTTCATCAGTGGTACTACAGGCATACATACATAGACCTATCAGAATTTAAAACAATTGGGTGTTGGTTTAAACTCTTTTGTCATATTATAGGCTTATTTTATTTTTTAAACAATAATAACTTTAGAACAGCTGCCGTAGCGATGATAGTGATTAAAGATGGAGTCTAGCTTGCCACACCATGGTGTGGGGATGAAAGCAGGGACTCAGATTTTAATGTAAAATGGATGAGAGGATTGGGCTAGGTATTAGTCTATAGCATTATGCCCCATGGTTTTAGAAGTTCACTAATGCCCAAGTGTATGCTGGGATAATACTTCGTAGCCAATGGAATCCCATAGGATACAGTATGCTGTGAGGCTCTCCCATGGGATTTGTTCACACCTAGGGTGTTGGGGCTATTGTTTTATCGGCCCACAGCTGCAATCAGGTCTGGAAACCTTAAAAATAGCCTAGTCTCTAGAAGTAACCAAATGAACCCAGGATGTTCTGAAAAGATCTGTAACTCAAGCATCTGCATCACTTGACTAAATAGTTGTTATTTTGATCAGCGTATGCCTGTTATCACTCCTATTGGTACCAACTCTCCATCATTTTACAGTATTGTAGTTGGGGATCCCCCCTGGAACCCCTCCCCCTCATGGACATCTGTTGATCCATTGACAAATGGTTGAGAACCACTGACTTCAATTTTCAGGTCTCGTGTGTCACTTTTAAAATCATATGATATATATATAATGGCTGTAATTGGTACTGAATGCATACGTTCTACATACAATAAATATTTATTATGGCTGAGTGAACATCTAACATTCTGACATTAACCACTTCAGTCCATTATACATTCAGGGTTAGGGTCACAGTTTTGAGGTGTTTCTACTCCAGTAATATATAGGGATATTATTTTATCCCATATGTCCCCTAACCATCAGTTAAACTGTTATACAGTTTATTATAAGCACATAGACACATTCAATTAAAATGTTCTGCGGTTACATGTGTGTGTGTTTGATCTGACTGTCTATCTATCTATCTATCTATCTATCTATCTATCTATCTATCTATCTATCTATCTATCTATCTATCTATCTATATGGTTTTCTGTCTGTCTGTTTGGATCTAGTGGTGTTCTTGCCTTTATAACTTATGTCCACTATCTGTGGCAGATAGGCTAAAATATAGAGGAGACTTTGTCCTGCCTTTCACATCTATTTGCGATCTGTTGGTTTCCAGGGGTGTGTGAGCCACTGAACCAGGGGTTGTAATGGTATTGAGAGAGAGTTTTTGATGATGATCAACTCTATGGTCTATACATTTTGGCTATAGTGATCCGCATAGACAGTAGGTTGTCTGTTTTCAGTACAATAATAATACATCTTGCAGTGGGTTTTCACATCTATGTGTTATATTCTGTTTCTCGAGGGGGGTGTTACCTGCACCTGGAACCTTAAAAATAGCCTGTCTCTTAATAGTAACCAAATGGACCCAGGATGTTCTGAAAAGATCTGTAACTCAAACATCTACATTACTCAATTAAATAATTATTATTTTGATCAGCGTATGCCTGTTATCACTCCTATTGGTACCAACTATCCATCATTTACATTATTGTAGCTAAGGACCCCTGGTACCCCCCTCACTGATTTACATGGTGTTTCTAATGAGTTAGGGTTTAGGGTTAGGGCCTGCATACAATAAATGTATTGTTCATTAATATTATCTATTATGGGTGACTGAGTATTTGACATTAACCACTTCAGGTCCTTATACATCCAGGGTTAGGGTTAGGGGGGTAACGGGGGATGATAACATTTGGTTGATTTTGGGGTCTGCTGACTATCTATCTATCTATCTATCTATCTATCTATCTATCTATCTATCGGTCTATCGGTCTATCTATCTATTGGTCTATAACCTCAAGGCTTTGCGATGCATTGCACTGCGATCCTTGTAAAATATAGTATTTTTCAATGGATTTTATACATTACCCATGAGAAAAAAAAAAACTCCATGACTCAATTTTGAGTGATATGCGAAATGCATGTCCTGTTATTACTTGAAAGTTGAAGACCTCTGCTTTTTCCATAGTGCAACACATTCTGTTATCCAGATATTTTAGATCTTATTTGTCGCTACAATCATAATCAGATAGGTTGAGATTCATACTACGTATAACGAAGAGAAAAACTATTCAAAAACACTACCCAGATTATTTTTACATTTTTGAATGGTATTGAATGGTCAATGGTATTCTGTCCTGATACCCTTCACTCAGCTATATTGTAAGGCTTCTATGTCAATTTGAACATGTATTTTGTTCATTACGGTGTATCTAACATAACGGTGACTCTAGCGTAACTTTAACTATACCAGTACTGAACTCTAACAAAACCCTTGTGATTCCGGGGTGATGAAAAACAGGGTAATTTAGGCCAAGCTCAAAGGAATGATTTTTTACATACCTCATTCATCTATGTCTCAGACTAATCTGTTTTCAAGATTTTAAGTGTGTTCTTAATCATACACATACTCTGAGTTGACATATTGTTTGATTGTCAGTGTTCCAAGGGTTAGCTGTACATTTCTATAGCCATGATATAATGTACAGATAGGGCAGCCATATAGTATGATTTGAAATGCTGGTGATCAAATTCCCCTACCCTTGACAAATTGTATAGTGCTGCTGTAGGTGATGTAGAGCTGTTCCCTCTAGTGATGTTTTACAAACTATAATTATTTGAGTTTTAGAAGAGAATGCACTTAAGACTTTTGGTTATTAGTAGCTTTGTTCCCTACTTATGGTGAATGCCCTTATTGTAAGGTTAGGGTCTGTCCATGGTCCGAGAAGGATTTCCCCAGATATGGCTAGAGTATTAACAGTGATTAGACAACTTATTACATCTTATTTTCTGAGGGGCTGTGTGCCTAATAAATTAGAAAAGGTTTACACAGTGAATGGTTATATCCTAATTGTGTAGCTATGGTTATTGAGAACCATTAGCCAATAATCCAATCTGCTTAGGTAGACAGTAATGAGTCAAGTTACCATACTTTACTTATTGGGGTTACCCTCCTTGTAAAGAACTTGTGATTACTCACACCGGGTATGTTAAATCGTCATGATGTAAAACTGTGTGTCCTTTTTTTCCCTAAGTAATTTAGTTATTTAACATTGTAGAAGCGTTTAAAAAGAACAGTCTGCTATATTTTTTTAAACAAGGGTTCCCTTAGGACCATTGAATCACGATTCAATGATACGATTCATCAAACTTTACAGTCCAGTTTTTGGTAAAGAGACTTTGAATTCTGTCTAATAGGGGTTACAAAATAGAATAGACTAGTTATAGGTATAGTGATTTTACAGGGGTTTACCCCTCTATCTGCATTTTACCAGACCCACATACTGTAAAATACACATTAACCTGTTTATCAACACAACTATGCAACATCCACACACTACTATGTGTATGTTAACTTACATACATTTTACGAACTAGTTGATGATAGCTGTTGATTGTTGGGATTGGAAGGACATAGGATACATTTTGACTTTGTATATGCATTATTTACGGAAGTAGAATCAGCTATTTTAGAAACATTTAAAAAATAATGTGTACCCCACCTCTTTTCCAGGACACAAGTGCGGTTATTCACTCACTTTTTAAGGTTCATGTTTTGTCTGTCTTATGTATTGTTTAGTGTTTTATGTGTTTTTGAATACTTTATTAACAGTTTTGCGGAGATAAGCACAGGGTGTACCGTATTGTGTTCATTCTATTGAACATGTAACATGTCTACCTCCCAATAGGTCAAATATTTTACACTGTATACATGTTTCCAAATAACTTTTCTTGAAACTAAGATTTGTATTAATAATTGTAAGTCACTGATTTGTAAAAATACTATTAGTTTATCCTAAATTGTTTAAACTAAGTATATTGATTTTATACAATGTGTGATGAATTGATGATTTAAACTGTAAATGAGGTCTTGAGCATCTCAGGAAAGCTTAGCCATGATTGAAGTTACACTTTTGGCAGAAGACAGGCTGGACTCAGCCGTGTACTCTTTGAATCCATAGTTTTCAAAAAATCTAAACTGTTTATCTTGCCTGTGATACTAACTATGCTATAGCAGAATATAATTGTCAATTACATTTTTTACATCTGCTTATAGCATGTGTGAAAATTCACAGCGTCATAACAATTAAAATCTAACTTCACAGGAAAGCTTAGTCAAAATTCAGGTTACCCTGTAAACAGATGACAGGCTGGACTCAGCCGTGTACTCTTTGAATCCATAGTTTTCAAAAAATCGAAATTATAATTTTGAAGTTTAGGTTAGATAAAGCTTGATGTTACACCAAAACATCTCCTAATAAATATATATTTTCAAAATGAACTTCTTGCTGTATACATAGCCTTAGAAAAACAAATATTCTGTATCACCACATACATAGATCAATGAGAGAAGTAAGGGTTTTGAATGTATGCTAATTGGGACCCCATAGTGGATATATGGTTACTCATTCCTATAGAAATTGTATCAAGCTGACTTGATTGATTGAATTGATTGACTGTTTATAACTAGGGTGTACGTTAGAATTAACCACTGTGTCCAAAATAAAACTACAATACATTTTCCTCAACACTATTGCACAATGCCTTATCAACTACACATCTTTCAATACAACTGTACACCCCCTAAATATATAGAATATAGAATATGTAGGTGAACACTCTTTTATGCAAAGTTAGATATTGTTTGTTATTAGTGGCGATATAGCATAGAGGGATTTGTATTTCAAACATTTCATAGTTAAAAACTGTAGATTTTTTTTTTTTTTTCTGCATACAAATTCCGCTTCGGAGTAAATCTCTGACAAAACTATTGACATCAACAACCCCATATGCTAGTAAAATGTGTTAGTTTAGGTCAGGCTTGTTTAAACTGTCAAGATATCTTTACATTACAAAGGAAAGACAGCATTAAATAGCCAATAAATAGACAGAAATGATCTGTTAGTCTAAAACGCTGTCTAGAATTAACTTCTAATAAAGGTATGGTTAAACACAGTTCAACTTTTGTATATGTAGTCAGTGGGACTGGTAACTGGTGCGCTTAGCGACGCTGCCCCTTTAAGAGCACTATAAGAGTCAGCTGGCCAGGCAGAGTGTCAGACTGCGTTTGTCCAGGTTCCCCGCCCACTCCATTGTTCACGGCGGGTCGTTTGGTTGTGCTCATAGCGTCGAGGTAAGCCTTTGTTTTAATGATGTAGCGTGATATGTTTGTAGTTTCATATGTCAACATGCTACAGGTTATTTATGTATGTCTTTATCTCTTCTTAGACGTGCGCCAACTAGAGCCCTGTTAGAGTGTGTGTGTGTGTGCGTTCACACACGGGTCTAGAGGTAGGCGGACTTTTGTCGCAACAGTACAACTCTTTTTATGAATGAAATGAATGAGTTCTCACGCTGGTCTATTTTGTCATACAGGCGGTGCTAGGACAAAGCTGGCCGTTTTCACTGTGTTGCACCAACAACAACCTGGGCATTCCCTCACATGTTAACAGGGTATGTGTTGATTTTAAGGATAAACTTTGTAAAGTACATTAAATGCATTTTATTGGTACTTGTGAATTACTATAGATGTTTAGTTGATGCCGAAGTGGTAGTCAGAATGTGATTCTGATTGCAACCAGACATCAACAGAACATCTATAGCATCAGGGTAGAGCGTGAGACTAATGCAAGGTTTTGTTTTTATTACAGATTGTGCCTGTTGTACTGTTGACCGCTGTTCTTTTAACCTTTTGTTTTTATGCTTTATGTTGCTACCTTTTTTATTATTATTTGTGCACTGCTAGTAAGAGTGCTACAGCCCCTGCGGCTATAAACGTCACAACAAGCTGTCTAACCAACCACAGGTTTAATTCGGCTACGGCCTGAGACAGAGAAGATACTTGGCTAATAGTTATACTGCAGATTGGCACTTAATTGATTGCTGTCTCTTTTTGTGGTGTTCATGGCTTTTGGCCTTTTTGAGTGTACATTTGCAGTGATCTTTAATGCCAAATTACACATGGCTCTGAGTGTTTATATCTTGCTGATTTGCAGTGTTTAACTAGTGTGTGTGCAGACTTCAATGAGTAGGCCTACATTTCAGTACAGCTATTTGGCCAAGCTTTTTGTCTCTCTAGTAGCCCTATGCACTTTAGTACTGGTTGACATGTGGAAAGAGTTTTTAATCATTAAATCTACTAATACATTGTACTTTATCAATTGTGAATAAATACATTTTTGCATTCCAAACCGACCATTATTTGTTCACTCAAACTGAACACTTACCTTTGGGGAAGTTAACTGGATATAATAACATGTACCTCGGGTCTCCCACCCTGTAATTGGGAGTGGCGTAGTCACACTGTGTATAAAGGAGTACTTGGTGACTCCATCTGGTTACATATAGTTAAAAAGGCCTCACTAATGTCTAAGTATTTTGATATCATCCTAGAGAAACAGTATGTGGACCTATAAACACAATAACATAAAGAATGTCTAAATTTAACACAACCATATAACCATAGTTTCCGTTGACACACGTTTCTAAACGTATGTAAAACGCAGACTATTGAAGCTGAACCAAATAGATGAAGTTCTCTACCCTATTAGTACTGCAAAAGTCACTATCTTATGGAATTCATGTTGTTATACGTTTATTGTGATCATAGGATCGTAGATATTTTTATCAAAACATATTACATGTGATCACTGATGGTTAGTAAGTAGCATCTTAAGCTTTCTCTTTTCTCTCTTCCCTCACACCCATTCCCTATAACCCTTCTCTCTTTTTCTTTTCTTCTCATCCCTCTAACCTTAACCCTCTTTCCTCTTTTCTTTTTTCCCTCTACTCCCTCTCCCCTCTCACCCCATCCCCACGCAATCTTTCTCTTTTCCTCTCATCCCTCTAACCTTAACCCTCTTTTCTCTAACCTTTTCCTCCATCTATCTCCCCTCTCACCCCATTCCCACAATCCTTCTCTTTTCATCCATCCCTTTTCTCTCTAACCCTTTCTCTTTTCCCTCTTCTCCCTCGCCCCATTCCCCACAGCCTTTTCTCTTTTCTTTTCCCTCTTCTCCCTCTCATCCATTCCCCCCGAACCCTTTCTCCCATCTCTCTTTCCACTCTTCTTTCTCATCTCTCACACCCAATCCCACAACCCTTTCTCTTTCTTTTTTTCCTCTCTCAGTCTTTCCCCTCTCACACATTACCCATAATCTCTCTTTTTCTCTCTCAAAGCCATTACAAAACAGTAAACCATCCAGTAATGTCTGATACGATATTGGTCAAGTAATACACCATATGACTATAAAGTTGATTATGATTCTATATACATTTACCAGTACTAACGGAAATATCTATACCTGTATGTATATGAGGAATGATGTTTTGGGAGTATAGGGGTCTTGGGTCATTGATAATGCTTAATTAGGGTAGGCCTACGTATGAGGGGCTAAAACTTTTATCTTTGTATGTAGTTTATTTATTGTTATTCGCTATATGTTACAGTGGGTGTTACCCCCACTTTTCCTGTGAAATAAAAAAACATATCGTACACCTTCAAACTAATACACTCCAGATCACCCCCCCTGGATACAGTATTATATACCTATGAACCAATAATTACCATTAATCTACGTCTAAACTCAAGTAAGATGTTTCTGCTCTAACAGACTTCTAAGGGCGGATTCACACTGCGGCCTTGAACCAGCCTTGAGGCTGGTTGGAAGGAATACCTGGGAAGGAATTGGTAAAGCTAGCATCTATTATAAGTGTACTTTGTGAGAAGTTTTAGATTTTTGGAATGGTATTAGGTAAGGGTATAGCTTTTTAAAAAACATTGCAAACAAGTTAGGCTCGTCCCCTATTGAAAACCATATAAAACTTCTCACAAAGTGCACACGCTTTACCAATTCCTTCCCAGGTATTCCTTCCTACCAGCCTCAAGGCTGGTTCCAAGGCCGCAGTGTGAATCCGCCCTAAGTGTTAGGGCTGTTTTTAGTTCAATATTGAAGTTTCAACATTGACATGTGAATCTTGCATATCAAGATGAAAATTGTTAATAAAAGATAAACCTTATTCTAGAACAAACTATTTGTCTATAGTATTTTATATCCATGTTTAACATCAATACTGTCATTTAGAAATCTTACCTATTTTTACCTAATAACTGTAACTTGTGACGATGATAATAATGGGTTTATTATTATAATCCAACCAAAATTCTAAAGTTCTACTAATAATATTGGTGAGTTGTTGCTATACATATGTTGTATATATGTAGTAAAAAGGAAATATTGATACATTTTCAGATATACATACATTTACTATTCGTGAACTTAGTGTGAAAACATTGTTTTTTAAAAAAAACAGTTGAATTGTAACTTTTATAATCTAGCTAAGAAAAAGATTTGCGGTGTTCTGATATTTTTTATTTCGCAAGTAAGTGTACACGGTCATTATATTTTACCCATGTTACACATGAGTTTTAAAAGATGTTACAAATAACCAACATAACAAATAATAAGCAAAAAGTATTTTTATTATGATTACTTTTGGCTCAAATACATATCAATAATTGTCAATAATACAATAATATATACATTCTAATGGATTTCTAGATAATTCTATAGTTCACCCGGGGATCATGTGTAGGGTTGTTACCATAAAATGACAGAGGTGTTACACATACTTAACAATGGCCTTATCGAATTAAAAGTTATAGTTATATCAGATCGAACAACTGTGAGTGTAGATCTTAGTAATAGATAGTAATAACCATAGACTTTACATTGACCAGTATAACCATAGGCAGTAATTACTGGACATTTGTCCTGTAAAACCTATGTAGGATCGTTGCTATTACGACCCACCCCACCCTCCTACACTCTAACGGAGCTCCTCCTTCTCCTTTTACACAATATAAGAGACTCTCGATGTCCATTATTCAAAGAACATGGAGGATTGTACTGAAAGAACAATCCTAAAAACTCCTTCAATGGATGATATACCATACGACCACATGGATGACCCCTGGGGTGACTCAGACTATGAAGACTATGCCTTGGCGTGTCATGGTCCTTCACCACCACCATCACCTGTGTTCTACTCCACGCCGTGCGCATCGCCAGAGTTTCTGCCACCCTCTCCAGTGGATTCACCACTGACTCTGGATCAACCTGATCAACCGGACGGATTGTGCGAAGAGTCCTTTCTCGATATTATAAAAGTATGCATAGCAAAGTTGCTGGAGGTGGTAATAACTGACCAAATGAAAGAAGACTGCTACGGTTGTCAAATTGACCACCCCAGCCAGATCGAACACCAGTGCCTTGGCTCACTACCAAGATATTATGTCTTCATACATTTTAAAGAAATACTGAAAAGACTATGGAATGACAAATTTATCCCCGGAATCATACGTGTGCTGGAGGCTCAGGGCTTTGTTACCAGCCCTTCAAGAATCCAAGGGATCTGTGAAGCCTTTATTCACGAATTGAAAGATGTGGATGATATTTCAGTAAAAATCCATGAGGTCTCTAATACTGGTCATGTATTTGGGGAAGATAGGGATAAAAATGATGTGCTGACCGATCTCATCACATTTTGGAGTAACTTACCAATTGTAGCCCCAGGTTTTGAACTATAGAATTATCTAGAAATCCATTAGAATGTACACTGTAACGAATTTTTGTGATTTCCACAGTTAGTTACTGTATAATGGACAGTGGCTTACTGTGATCAATGTTTACAGTACAGTATTGTAATTCTACACCGGGCTATTGTAATACTGACACTAATCTACTGTGAATGTTTTTACAGTAGAGCACTGTAAATTACACACACTGTTATAGTACTATTACAGTCTATTACTGTACATAATATGTAAGTTACTGTGAATTATATTTACAATATATAACTGTAATTTTGCAAATAGTTACTGTATTATGAGCAGTGCATTACTGTGATTAAAACATGAGTTACTGTGAATGATATTTACAGTATATGACTGTAATTCCAAAACTGGTTACTGTAATATATGCAGTATTTTACTGTGAATGACTAATATATATTTTATTGTTAGGCGTGTTACGACCTGGCTCATAGGCCATAACAAAAAAGAGGAAGACACTCGCCTGGTTTAAAAGTGTATCACATTATATATTTCTTTACAACATAAATGCAAACTCAAACATAACAAGGAATGGCATGGAGTGTGTTAATCAGTGGAATCAGTAGTGTCAGCAATGTATGGATGTGTGGTACATGTGGTGTGTGGTGTTGAATGGTGCAAACCAAAGACCTAACTAAAGACCAAAAATAAAAAGCAATAAATAACATTAGGACTTAATGTGCCCTGGTGCATAGGTGGGAGTAGGACATCCCTCCACTCAATAATAGTCTGGCAGGATGCTATTCCAGAGCATAATGTCACAAATAAATGTTGAGGATAGCACAATAAAGTTAAAAGGGAACTATCATGGTGGTCCTCTCTGGTTATAGTATTGCAGGTACTGTGTGTGACCACAGCCAGCATTTTATAGGGCACCCTGGGAACACTGGCCAGGTGCTCCCAATGCACCTGATTGGCACCCTATTGCCCAACCTGCAGGCCCTGTGGAAGATAAAGACACACAGGCCCTGGTAGCCCAGACAGGGGCTGTGACAAATAAATGACAGTAATTGTAGGTCTATTCCTGCACAATGGGAATTGTAGGCTCTGGCCTCTACAAGTACTCCCCACTTCAGTTAATGTATCACACACAATGTCTCTTATATAATAATAATAAATAATCCAATCCACCTTCCCCCTCAGTTGAGTTTTAGGTTGTGGTCCAAACAAGAGGTTCACTGGGGTTGGCAGCTCTCTACCAAACACAAGGAGTGCTGGAATGCACTGGAACCACCAGCAGGACCGTGTTGTCCAACCTCAATGTGTCATCAATGCATCATCATGGGCATAAGATTGGCAAGGACCGACATATACAGATATCTCCAAATATGGGCATAAGAAGGGACACAGTTAGACAGACGGAAACAGACATCTCCTAATATGGGCATAAAACAATAAGTCACCCTTGACCCTCCAACTCAGTTCACTATTACCATGGACTTAATATGACAAAAAAAAAGCAATAAATCAATAACTTTAGGACTTAATGTGCCCTGGGGCATAGGTGGGAGTGGGACATCTACAGTATCAACAATAGCCTGGATGCTATATTTCCAGAAAATACTGTCACAAATAAATGTTGGGTATAGCACAATAAAGTTAATAGATAACTATCATTGTGGTCCTCTGTGGTTGTATTTTTGCATCAGCTCAGTGTTTACAAGTCCAGTGAGGAACCCATGTGCTCTAAATGTAACAAAAGAGATGCACTTGAATGAAATACATGATTAAAATAAAGATTTGTGAGATGTTAAAAATGTTCACAGTAATATACATTAAAATCACAGTATCATACTAGTGTATTGGTGTATGTTACTGTAGACTGAAGTGCATTGTGGGAAGACTGAAGTGCATCATGGGAAGACTGCAGTGCATCATGGGAAGAAGACAGTGTTTTGGAGGGAAAAACAGGATGGAGGACTGTGGAGGAGCTGCAGAGCCCAGAGAGTAACAATATAAGAAAACTAGTAGGTATATTCTTTTTATCTACAAATAGATTAGTCTCATTCAGAGAGGTCAACACTGGCACATCTAACAAGTTAGATTTGCATGATGTTTGGTATATTTGGATAAATGAGAGAGAGAGGGGGGAGAGAGAGAGTGAGAGAGTGCAGCCTGTAAAGTAAAATGTGTTAGAAATCCTCAATCAAAACTAACATAATTATTTCTTGTGCATTATTTTACTCCATACTGTAACTGTGTTAGTGTTTTAATCTCCAATCTCTCTGTATAGCTTCAGATGCCATTGATTAATTCAGCTTCACTTTCATTTCCTCCATGACAGGAGAAACACATGCAGTTGAGTGTGTGCAGTAGCTAGGTGGGCATAAGGCAGAGATTTGGCTGTAGTATTAATTAAGCTTATCTTTGTTATGTCTACATCCTTTAATGTACATCATTGTCTTTTATAATTCAGGGATTGCTCCCTCAGTGAAAAAGACGGATTTGACCCATATTCTGGACTTCACAGAGCCTGCAACTTGCATTGGTGAGTCAAATTAATGTACACTTGCTTATAAGCTGCTAAACTAAAGTTAAATATCAACTGTCTCTTTACATAACTGACTGTTTATCTGTTTATTAATATTAACTCTCATCCATTAAAGTTTGTTCTGTTTTCCAAATGATGGTTTTCATTTAGTGTTGTTAGTTGATGATTAGTTGCCTGTTGGCAAGGTAATGTAATCAAAATGGTCAACCTTTTTGTCTGCAAGCAGTGTCATTCATCTGCAGGGACTCTTGACACATTTTATCAACATGTTAAGATGCATAGACACCTGGCTAATTCCAGGTTCTATTGTGGTTTGCCTATTTGCCCTTGCAGTTTTCAGACATTGTTGGCACTTAAATCTCACATGCGTCGGAAGCATACACAGCCAAAGGAAACTATCCATAGACCAGCCCAAGCTAATGTGAGGAGGACCTGTCAGGTTGAGGGATGCAAGCATACATTTCCCAATTTACAGAGCTTTTGTTAACATTTAAAAATGCACATAGGAAATGGAAAAAAGGTTAGCTGCCCCTTTCCTAACTGTAAAAAATACTTTGATGTGAAGTCATCTTTCACATCCCACATCAGCAAGAAACACAGAGATGTTTCTGAGAAGCCTGTCCAAATGGAAAATGATGTGTCATTGTTTGAGAATCCTGTCCAAATGGACAGTGATGATTCAAGTAGGCCTGATACTGAAGTCCATGATGAAAGTTCTGATAATGTACAACTTGGTGCAAATCCTGACACATTTCTCATGAACTTGGCACTATTCTACTTGAGGATGCAAGGCAAAATGCTGCTACCAGCCAGCACTATCCAAAGTTTAATTGAGGATTTCCAAGTTGTCCATGACAGCAGTATGGAACTGGTATTTTCCAAATTGAAGGAAGAATTAGCAAAGCAGAATATGTCAGAAAGTGAAATTGATAAAATTATAACTGGGCTAAATAAGAATAACCTCATGCGGCTGTATAATGAGGGAATATTTAGATCTGATCAAACCAGGAAGACATATTTCAAGAGACATTTTAACCATGTAGCACCCACACAGGTTTATCTTGGTATAGACCCCGATGGAAATGATCGCTTTTTGCAATATGTTCCTGTAAAGGAGACATTAAAGGCCCTATTGAACCACCAGTCTGTTAAAGAACAGTTCACTGAAGCACAGGCACACAGATCAGATGATCCACATTTGCTCGAGGATGTAAGGGATGGCAGAAATTTTAAAGAAAAGATCATCTTTAAGCAGTGTAAGTCCTCAGTTTCCATTATCTTGTTCCAAGACGCATTTGAAGTGGCAAATCCTCTTGGGTCAGGACGAAAAAAGCACAAACAACTTGCAGTTTACATGACACTGTCTGAAATCTCTGCTCACAACAGGTCCACCATAGACCCTATACAGCTTGTTATGCTTTGTAGGGAGGAAGATTTAAAGTTTTTTAAGCAAGCTAAAGTGTTTGCTCCTCTTGTGAGAGATTTGAAGGACCTTGAAGAGTCTGGAATTTTGCTGGATAATGGTCAAATAGTGCAAGGGGCAGTGATCGCATTTTGTGGAGATAACCTTGGGTCACACGCCATTGGTGGCTTCACAGAAAATTTTAGTAAAAGTGATCATTTCTGTCGCTATTGTGGTATAGATAGAGACACTTGGAGACACTCTCCGACAGAATTAGGCCCTTCACGGACAAAGCAGAGCTACAAGAACTCTGTGGATGTGCTTGCAATGAACCCTCGGTTAAATGTTGTTGATGGTGTTAAATTTGACTCTGTTTTCAATAGCCTGAAATACTTCCATGTATGTGACCCAGGGCTCCCGCCATGCTTAGGCCATGACTTATTTGAAGGGGTTGTTCAATTAGATCTGGCTCTTTACATTAAACGTCTTATCACTGTAGGGAAGCATTTTACTTACACTCAGTTGAATAGGATAATTTCTACTTTTAATTATGTACAAAATGATTCCAATAGTAAACCATGTGTAGTACGTCCAGACAGTGAAAAGCTGGGAGGAAATGCATCTCAAAACTGGTGTTTACTTCGCTTACTCCCACTGCTTGTTGGTGACAGGATAAAGAATCCTTTGGAAGATGAGGTCTGGCAGTTGTGCTTACAGCTACGAGAGATAGTGGCAATGATAACTGCACCAAAAATCCATGCCAACCAAGTAGCATATCTGAAAGTTCTACTGGAACACTATATTCATTCAAGAGCTACTCTCTTTCCAGGTAAACCTCTGAAACCAAAACACCATTACTTGCTTCACTACCCTGGACTCATACTACATTTTGGTCCACTCATTAGACTTTGGACTCTTCGGTTTGAAAGTAAACACTCATTTTTCAAACAGTGCGCAAGAAAGCTTCACAATTTCAAAAACCTTAATAGCACACTGGCTGAGAGACACCAACTCTTACAAGCCTATCTTCAGGCTGGCAGCCTTTTCCCACCGACTGTGCAAATACAGCATTCTGATGAATTTGATGGTCGGTTGTATAATCTTGGCATACAAGAAGTTGTTAGGATGAGAGGCATTCATGAGGCATCTATAGTGACGCCAGTTATTACTTACAAGGGCACCAAATACCAAAAATCTATGGTTGTGGTTGTGGACCACAATGACATGGGATACACCTTTGGAAAAATTGTGTTGATTTTGCTAAACTCATCCGAGGTGTATTTTGTTATTGAAAAACATCCCTCAGTGCCTTTGATGGATCTAGGTGTACACTGCCTGCTTGACTCAGGTGTTTCTTACATGTGTGTCAGGTTGGAGAGCCTGGCTGACTACTACCCATTGCCATTATATAACAGATTTGATGTTGATCTTGTATCTTTCCATCACTCTGTTTATTCTAATTAAGAGATAATATATGGAGCAGCCCTTTGATGATGTCATCAGGAAGGCCCTCCCCACACTTCAGGAAGGTGAATATCAGAAACTGATCGACCACTAGGCTGTCATTGGTGTGAGGACCGACAGTGATCTACAGTATGTTTCAGAGGAAGATGTCAAAGAAGTTATCCCACTTATAGCTTCCAGAAGACTGGTACACTACTTAAAAAACAGAGGTGAGTCTTAAGTTGTGTAGTCACTAGTTGTCACATGATAATGGTGCTTCTTAGGAGTGGATTCTAGCAGGGGAAAACATTAATGATTGTGTTAATTTTCATTCAACTACTAAATTTAAAGGCAGGTTAAATTTAGTAGCCTGTACACGTTATAATACCTGGCCTCACCGACTTGCAGGGCTTGCAAGCATTTGGTAGAATCTTTCACCAGGGCTTGGAGAAACGGGGCTAAGCACCCAGCAGTCCTTTTAGTGTATACTTGTATATAGTTCATTTACCATGGGCTTTTGGTCTCGCCGGCATATACAGTTTGTGTGAAGCAGCTAATGATAGTCCTGTCACTCCAGAATTTTGATTTTTGCAGTGAAGCTGGATCTTTAAGGAATAGATCTTAAAATGTAGGCTAAAATATACTGTATACAAATATGTAACATGCAATTCAGTAAAAGGCAATCTCTTATGTCAGAATAACTCTCCCAGTGTTCTTTTATGGCGACATTCAGCCACAAATCGATGTCTAGTTTAAAAGTTTGATCTCCTTTTTTAAGTAACCTGACCAGCTCTCTAAGGATATATTTCAATCTACAATTGTGATAGAAAGGTTTACATATTTTGTTAGTATTACTGTTGGTCATGACATGTGGATTTAATCCACTGTTTAAAGTGTTAAACAATAACAAATTGTCTGAACATTGTTTCCTATTCCCTATTATTTCCTAATACACAGGCCATGAAGACCAGACTACAAACCAGCCAAGCAACTCTGTTAGCACCTACAACTCAACAAACAACTCTGATGGAACCTCCAACTCTCCAAGCAACTCTGTTAGCACCTACAACTCAACAAACAACTCTGATGGAACCTCCAACTCTCCAAGCAACTCTGTTAGCACCTCCAACTCTCCAACCTCAAGCACTCCTCCAGTCCATGTGCCGATACAGAGCACTGGATGGGTCTCATCCTATCAAGTGCCATGGGAGAAGATGCCAGCCAGTTTAAGACAGTCTCTTGCACAGGGAAAGAAACCCAAGAAGGAAAATAGATTAGCAATGGTGAGAATCATTGTGGATTCAATCCGAGAGGTGTGCTTGAACCCAAAACTAAGCCATTGTTCAGAAATAGCCCAAAGAATCTGTGATAAGTACCCGACAAGCTTTGCTGAGATGTTTGATTGATTGATTGATTGATTGATGTACTTTATTTAGTAAGACATGAGAACAGTACATGACAGTACATAACAGTACATGGAAGTACAAATTCGCAATACAAGGTCTACTAAACTGGATAGCTCAGTTAAGCACGTAGCTTGTTTAAGATGAGATCCCCATGCACACAAATCATGTTGACATATAAGAGACAGACAGATATACACACTACTATACAGAATGTCATACAATCAGTTTACAGGTTACTGGTATGAAGGGTGAAAAATATGTACAAAAAAGAAAGAGAGGGGGGGGGTTAGGTTAGGACATGGGGTAGGTTAGGACTTGGACTTGGACAGGGGCCATTTTTGAATTGCAGCCTCCTGAAGGTGTATCTTTAGGGCATTTTTGAAAGTGAGTAGGGTTTTGCACTCCTTTACTCCTTTTGGTAGGGCATTCCACATTTTAGATGAATAGCATGAGAAAGAGTTCATTCCCTTTGTTGTGCCAAATCTGGGTTGAACATGGTTTGTGGAGCTGCCTCTGGTGTTATGATCATGGACTTGATTAACATTTTGGAAGTATTTTGACAAATACAGGGGGATCCCAATGTTGTGGTGTATCTTGAAGACCAGGCCCATAGCAAGTTGCTGTACTCTGTCCTCAACCCTAAGCCATCCAAGCCTGGCAAAATGATCAGGGGTTAGATGGGTTTTGTAATTGAGGCCAAGAAGTAGCCTTACAAGTTTGTTTTGGGATGTTTGGAGCCTTGTTTTTAGGGCCTTGGAGGTGTTGTGATACCATGAAGTGCATGCATAATCATAATGACCTTGTATGAGTGCCCCTATAAGAATCTTCAGAGTATTCTTACTGACTTTACGAACAAGCCTCCACATCCTCCGTGTTATTTTGTGGACCTTTTTGATCGTCTTTTCAGCGTTTTTGTCACCTGAGAGGTTTGCCTCCAAGATGGAACCCAGGTAGGTAATTTCCTCCTTTCTTGTGATAACATTTTCACCCACTTTGATCGTGAAACTCTCAGCCTTTCTAAGGTTAGGGTTGGACCCAAAGAGGATGGATTCAGTTTTACCCAGGTGTAATGAGAGTTTGTTGTCGGAGAGCCAGATGCAGATCTTGTTGAGTTCAGTGCTGAGAGTTTTCTCAACCTGCAGCCTGTCCCTGTCCGAGACCAGCAGAGCCGAGTCATCTGCGAACAGGAACAGTTTGCAGTCGCAAGCTGAGGACATATCATTCACATATATCAGGAACAGTAGTGGTCCTAGTATGCTTCCTTGAGGAACACCACAAGTCACTGGGAGAGGAGGGGACTGGGTGCCGTTTACTTCCACCACTTGCTCCCTCCCCTCCAGGTAGGATCTCATCCAGTTCACCGACGTGTCATCAAAGCCTATTGCTTTGAGCTTATTGATCATAATTGGGTGATTAACGGTGTCAAAAGCCTTCTGGAGGTCCAGCATGACCATGCCGCAATATTTGCCCTTGTCGACATCTTGTTTGATAGAGTCGTTCAAATAGAGAAGGCATGTGTCAGTGGAGTGGTTTGTTCTGAAACCAGATTGGAATTCGTAAATTAGATTTTTTTCGGCAAGGTACTTATCAACCTGTTCATAGACTATTTTTTCCATGACTTTCGAGATGGAGCTAAGAATAGAAATAGGGCGGTAGTTGCCAGGGTCTAATTGGTTTCCTTTTTTGTACAGAGGGGTCACTCTTGCTTTTTTGAAGTCGTTAGGGACCCGTCCCTGTATGATGGAGAGGTTTATTATGTGGGTAATGATTGGGGCAATGGAGGCGGCTGAGTCTTTTAGAAATTTAGCGGGGATGTTGTCGGGACCTGTGGCTCTGTGTTGTTGGAGTGCACTCAATTTTTTAAACACCTCATCTGTTGACACAGGGGAGAGTTTAAAATCATCTTTGCGTACACCCTGTTTATCGTAAAATGAATCAACATACTCTCCACCATGACTCCCAGAGTGAGGGGGTAGTTTTTCAACTAACTCTGAGGCCACGGTCGTGAAGAATATGTTGAGGATTTTACTCACTTCCCGTTTTGGAGGGAGAGAAAGTGGGAAATGGTTATTACGCTTTGGAGTGTCAGTTAAAGACCAGGGCTGACTACGTCAATCGTGACAACACACTAGTTAGAGTTAGGAAACCAAGATGTCGTTCAGCAGTCATGGATGACAGCCAGCCTGGAACATCCAGCACCCAGCCCACTGCATCTAAATGTGCCAAAACAGACAGCTACGGCTGCATCAATTGGCAGCCACTTGACCCCCCTGAAGATAGCCTCGGAAACCCAGCCATTTTTTTTGTTACAAAAGAAAAAAGTCTGGGGGAACGATGCAGGAACGATGGTCTTTGAAGCTTGTTATCTCCTAACCATTCAGAGTGCAGAGGGGCGTCGCTCTAAATTTGGTGACGTCAGCCTGCTCCGTGCACAGACCGGGGGGGGGGGGAGGGGGGAGGGGGGGGGGAGGCGGGGACATAGATTGGTGAAGCAATCGGAGGACGCGCCTGCTCCGGGCGCCTGGGTTTGGATCCGCCCTTCGAGACCATGGATTGCTCTCGTTCTCTCAGTCTACCCTGAAGATGACACACCAGCATCTGCAGAGGCGAAGAGAGAGGAGATGGTAGGCCTTTTCTCAACAGAGGGTCCCCGGGCAGCACAACGCGGCCGAGTGGATGAATTGATGAAGATGACATATGCCATCCAGCGCTATGCTATCAATAGAAACCCTCCACCCAGCATCGTGGAACTCAAGGAACAGTGGCCATTTCTGTTCATTTCAAGATTCATGTGTGCTCACTTCAGCACATTGACAGGGATTGATGTTGACACCAGACTCCAGGATTCCCTGGACAGTAAAGGAAAGAAGCTGCTACATTTTTTTCAAAGTCAACTTACAAGGTGGACAAAGGATGTCAGGACAGTCCTGAAAGACATTAGCGGGGTGGACAACATCAACCACGGTGTTGCATCTCTACTCGTCACAATGGCCTACTTCAAAGAAAAAGAGGATTCACTCTTTCTTCTGGCTGATGTAAGTACTTTGAACATGGATTTTGTGAACATATGTGTCCACTGCGTATTTATTGGGATTAGGGATAGATATGTGCACATCTTAAAGGACTACTGCAGAACTCTATTTTTTACTCTCTTCTAATGCACCGGTATAGTACATTTGTAGACTTTATTTTCCCATAGTTCATCCATCCTGTCTTTCATACTGGACACAGTTCAGACTTTCCATTTACAGTTCAATGCAAGACAAACCACAGTGTTATTGAATAACTGGTGAGAAATGCATTGACTAACAGCTTTATTGTTTAAATATTATAACTTTCTGTCTTTGTGTTTGATCTTTTCTGTTATTTAGGTGACGACAACCTAAGCAGATGCAGAAGGCATGCTCTCACTACCAAGCACACCTAGGTTAATGGCACTTGGTAAGTGTATTATTCTGAATATACAGTACAGAATATTATGGTTTGTAGAGAACTGTCAACTGGAGGTGGAAGGCTAAGTGGCAATGTGATCAGATATAGTGCCTGTACAACATCTTATAATACATAGTCTCATTTTATCACATACAGTACATGAAGCTGTGGCATGCCTGGTAATATATGCCTCCATTTTGTCAAAGTACGGCAGATAGACAGACACACACACACACACACACACACACACACACACACACACACACACACACACACACACACACACACACACACACACACACACACACACACACACACACACACACAGAACTGAACACCTGATCTCCTGAGGGAGAGTATCAACATTCTCATTGAGGAATGTGATGCAACTATAGGATTGGTCAGTTTATATCAAACAAAGGGAAGGGGATTAGAGGTACATAGGTCCATTCAAATCCTGGATATACTATAACTTGACAGCTTGTTCATTTTTACACGTATACTTTATTTATAGATGGAATAATTGTCTCTACCTTTTATTATGCTAAATCATAGGCTATAACAATAATTGTTATACCTGCTGTGTGTGTGTGTGTTATAGGGGACTCAGTTCTGGAGGCACAGAAATGGATGCTGGCCATGGAGGGAAATGTCCTCATCCAGTCAGAGGACCTTCCTGACTTCTCCTCAGCAACAGCTGTCCTAATGGCCTGCTACTATGTCTTCAACATAGAGTACCAGGAAGAGGCAGCCAGTACTTTGGAGTTCATTCAGAGGTTAGCACATCATTAGTCTCTATGACTTGTTGGCTTACACAATTTGAAATGGTTCAGCACAAATAATCTGAAAAAAAGCATGTCACGCCTCCACTAAAATTGTTTAAAGTCACCTTAATGAATATCATCTTTCAAGTTGAGAAACACTTATACACATGTCCAACAGATAATGCTAAAACATGAGTCTATGCTGTGAGATCAAACAAATGTGTGTTTTTGTCATCTAGTTGGCTATATGATGACTAGTTTAATATTATGGCCCATCACTTGGCCTCAAACCATTCTCTAGCGTAAGTGTAACATGTAGACTGTATTGTAGTTATCTCCAAGAGAAAGAATTTTCACATGCTCAACATTACTATTCCTTATCTGGCCCAGCCATATCAATCTTTAACCCTGAACATTCTCGTTTTTTTAGGAACAGACATAATTTAGCCAGATGAATACCATCTAAGGTGATAAATTAAACAGCTGAGGCACAAGATAACTAGGGTTATCCTTACTAGTGGGTGTTATTTTGTGCAGGTGCATTCGGCTGTGCATAACTAATGATGTTTAATGACAAAATGATAAGTATTGTTATTTATGTTAGACAATGTCCCTATGTGTAGTACTAGTGACTAATAGACACCATGGTTATCATCATTGTCGCTGGGATCTGTTTTGTATTTGCAGTGGCTGATAAGGAATATCATATTGGTGGGGGGAAAAGCACTAATAGACTACTTCTTCTGCTTGCAGGTTCTTCCTGAGGATTAACCCTGAAGGCTCAAAGTGTACATCCAAGACACAGGTCAGCCGTAAATCTGGCAAGAAGGTGCAAAGGAAGAGCACAGCTCTGAATCGCAGTGTGGCCACTTTGATTAGGGAATTTGTGGAATTTGATTCGCAAAACTATTAAGAGTGTGTCACAATATTGCAATTTCATGAGAAAAGAGAGTTGGACTTGATAGGATTTGTGGACTGCCTAGTAGTTTTAGGTCGTCATGGCATACGTTCTGGCATGACCAGAGTTTGTTTATGTTTTGCACATTTCTTTATTTATTTGTATGAAAGGTTATAGCAAATGTTTCAGAAGGATGTAGCACAGCTCATAGCGATGATTTAAGGAAAAACAAACAAACAAAAAAAACTCAGGGTTTGGAGTCTTCATCCAAGGAAGACTACCTGTGAAAACGTTTGTATTTTTTATTTGATAAAAAAACACATTGCATTGTAGCTGTGCCACTTACTCCTTTTTAAATATTTTTGTATTTACCATGGTCAGCACCTCAATATTGGTGTGTGCTCCTTCTCCTGTCTCAGGTTTAGTGTCCTTCCTTGAACGACATCATTAAAAAAAAGATATAACTTATAATTTGTGAATAGACACAATACGGTTTGTGAAACTAGGGGTTGTTATTTGATAGAAATGTCTTAGAATGTTCATTAAGGGTACGGTCACATCGGCAGAATCCACCCTCATAGGTAGAATTAAACTTTGGTGTGACCGTACGTACTGTTGTTTTACTGCAAAGCCTGAAATTTGTTTTAGGCCCATTGGCCAACAGAGACCATTCCATGTGCCTCCTCCTTTGTATTTACCATGGCAGCACCTCAATATTAGTGTGTGCTCCTTCCCCTGTCTCAGGTTTTGTCTCCTTCTCTGAAGGACTTCATAGAAGGGGGGGACTTACAGTTTGTAAATCAAGGATTTTATTTCGAGTGATTTGTTTTGTAAGAGGAGTTGTGTTTATGTGGCTGAAAGCACCGACTGGCCTGATAGTAGCTGTACTGAGCAAATTTGTTCTTACAGTGTTTACAATGGTGGTAAAATGGGGTTTTATACTGTACAGTACCTCAATGACTTCACTACTAGGTGTTGTTGTTAACTGATGTTTAATGTTCATTTATTGTTTTACTGCAAAGCCATATGGGAAACAAAGTTTTAGGCCCATTGGCCAACAGAGGCAATTTTACAGATTTTAAATGGTTCTTAAAAAGTCTGCACTTTAAATGTCACATGTTCTGTAATGGCTATTGTTTAACAGGGTTTGCTTTCCTCAAAAATAAATGTCATGTTACTGTTAAGTGCTGTGGTGAGATATGTTACAGGAATTTCTAGTAGCACAGTAAGGTATACATTTTAAGATTCCAATAGTATCATTGTTTACAGTTGTGTAGCCTGTACAGTAATTTGGCTTCATAGTAATGGAAACTACTGTAAGAAAAAAAATATTTTTATTACAGTAATGTGAAATGAACTGTAAAAATACAGTAATGTACATATTTTGGTTTTACAGTAATTTGAATTGTCACCGTTGTGTACTGTGATTTAGTTTACAGTAATTAGAATGGTCACAGTTGTGTACTGTGATTTAGTTTACAGTAATTAGACTGGTCACAGTTGTGTACTGTGATTTAGTTTACAGTAATTAGACTGGTCACAGTTGTGTACTGTGATTTAGTTTACAGTAATTAGAATGGTCACAGTTGTGTACTGTGATTTGGTTTACAGTAATTAGAATGGTCACAGTTGTGTACTGTGATTTAGTTTACAGTAATTAGAGTGGTCACAGTTGTGTACTGTGATTTAGTTTACAGTAATTAAAATCGTCACAGTGTACTGTGATTTGGTTTACAGTATTAAAAATGTTACTGTAAATGTAATCACAGTACACCTACTGTGAAAGATATTACAGTACTTTACTGGCATCGTGCTGCCTGTAAGTTACTGTAAATTTCAATGAAAATATTTTACAGTGTATATATTATTGTAAATATTGTATTATTGCTATGTATTTGAGCCAAAAGTAATCATAATAAAAATACTTTTTGCTTATTATTTGTTATGTTGGTTATTTGTAACATCTTTTAAAACTCATATGTGTAACAAGGGTAAAATATAATGACCGTGTACACTTACTTGCGAAATAAAAAAATATCAGAACACCGCAAATCTTTTTCTTAGCTAGATTATAAAAGTTACAATTCAACTTTTTCAAAAAACAATGTTTTCACACTAAGTTCACGAATAGTAAATGTATGTATATCTGAAAATGTATCAATATTTCCTTTTTACTACATATATACAACATATGTATAGCAACAACTGACCAATATTATTAGTAGAACTTTAGAATTTTGGTTGGATAATAATAATAAACCCATTATTATTATCGTCACAAGTTACAGTTATTAGGTAAAAATAGGTACGATTTCTAAATGACAGTATTGATGAAAAGGATTGGGGGGATTGGGTATGAGAGAAGAGAAAGATTGTGTGAGAGAAGGGAGAAAAAGAGAAGGGTGGTAAGAGAAAGGGTTGTGGGGAATAGACTAAGGGTGCTATTCACGAGCCCGCTAACCCCCTAAACGTTACCCTACACCTGTTAAATACGGTTAATGGAGCTGCGCTGCCTTCTAGCACCTGCGCTCCCCGTCCCCCATTATGCCGACGCCGTTAGTTGCGCGTGGAGGTGTGCCCGTGGGCGTGTTGTTGCTATCTCCCCAACATTGCCATTCTCAACCCACACATGGGTACGGCTTGGGGAGGGGGGATAGTGGATTCTAAAAGCACCCGCCCGTTTCTCAAACCACCCGCCAAGTGCACACAGACACTGCAATGGCCCTGTTGCCATGCAGCCTTGAGAAATAAGCAACCGCATATGAAAACAAAAAGAAGCAACTATAAGGCCACATGAGCACTTCAAACTACTAACTAGAGCTTTCATATCCCCTAAATATTTTAGGGGATATGAAAAAACAGCTTGGAGCAAATAGGGCTATATAAATATATACACTGCCCCATAACCATTTTAAGAATGATATTCGGTTATTATACGAAATATACTTTTAATTGAGATATTTTCGTTTTTTCCATATTGCTGTCTGCATGTCTTAATAAAATCATGCTTTCAGCAAGCAAAATAAGCATACAAAACAGTTCGGATTACTTTGTTTGATGGGAAAGAGTTTTCGTTGCCACTGTCGCAAAAATTGCTTGTTCAGGGTGGGATTGTGGGTCTCTTCTCTACATGTAAAGTGTCTTGAGACAACTTGTTGTGATTTGACACTATAATAAAATTGAATTGAATTGAATTGACATCCAATGTTACCTCGTACTGCCGCTGCCTGCTCTTGTCATTTGAAGAAATAATCCAATTTGTCTGAAGATCCATTCATTCCATGTCATGTTGGTCGTTTAAACTTTAAAGAGTGCCGTGCAGTGACAGAAAACAGCTGGCTGATTGATTGATTTGACCTACTTTTGCGCTTCTGCCCTGATGATTAATTATTTGGCAACAGCTGTGTAAGAGTATAACTATTTTAAATGGCTTTCATATACTCTTGGAAAGCCGTTGCTTATTGGGACCACAATACGCTACAAATGAATTAATATATGAATTTATTTGGATAAAAAAAAACGTCGACCCGGCCCGGGTCGGGTCCCGTTGGGTTTGGGCTAAAATCTTAAGCACTTACATTTTTTATAAGACGATCGGATCATCTAGTGTGATTTTCATTTTGGCTGCTGTCGTTAAACCCATGCTGCGGGTGAATATTATATTATATATTATATATATTATATTATTATTATATTCCCCACGTAAACGCTACGTTCATGTTTACTGTTAAAGGTTCTCAATCTTTTCAGGCCATCGACCCCCCAAAATAACCATATTTGAATTGGGGACCCCCCCCATTTTGTTTGACTCGGTTCCACAGATAAATATTGTGAAAATAGCCGATCTACAAGCTCTCAAGGGTGGACGCGTTGAGAGCTTGTAGATCTGCTATTTTCAAATATTTTTCAAATACTTTTACTTTTGATACTTTAAGTACATTTTGATGCCAATACTTTTGTACTTTTACTCAAGTAAATTTTGAATTCTGGACTTTTACTTGTAACAGAGTATTTCTATATTGCAGTATCGGTACTTTTACTTAAGTAAAGAATTTGAGTACTTTTTCCACCACTGCAGCACCGGTTTAAAAAAAAGAAAAAAGACGCACCGACATTCCATAGGCTAAATCAATGCATTTTGTCATCGCATCGCACTGCTCTACACACTCACACAGACACAAGCACGCAGAGATTTAGCTATTTTATGGATAGATATAGGCTATTAGATGTCATTAATTTATTTACCGCAATATTTCACCCGCGCTTTATCCGATATTAATTAATAATTATATTTGATTGACCCGAACCCACCCAAACCGCGGTTCGCAGCAATGTGTCTGGGTTTGAGAGGATATGATTGATGTAAACTTAAAGTGTAGCTCTGTTCGGGATTACTGAACAAAGGTGGATGATGAAAGATAACGGGGACAATATGGATGTATAAGTTAACTTTAACTGCGTCACTTCAGAGGAAACTATGGAGCAACTTCACACCCCTGTTTACACACCCCTGGAATCCATTAGAATGGTGGAAATAGAACAATAACAGCCAAAGTGAGTACATATAGACCTTTCCTAAAACTGTCATTTATTATATGTGCTACTGTATGTCAGTGTACCACCGCCCAGCCCTGTGGTCGACCAGCTGGAGGTCCATGGGTGCCTGTAGGAGCGTTGTGGCAACATGATTAATTATTTGGGAGCAGCCGGTGTGTACCAATAGTATAAATATTTTAAATGGCTTTAAGTTTCATAATACTATTCCGGATCTGACTAATATGACACGCTTATTGTTAACACAATAGGCTACAAATTAATATAAAAATGTATTTGGATAAATAAAATAAAAAAGAAGGAAAACAAGCCCAATGTGGCTTATAATAATCAGACCAGGCAACAGTGCAGAGGGGGAGATAGGCTAGAGAATATATTGGATCGGGGATGACGGCGGATGCCGGCTAGCGCAGTCTTCTCTTAAAGGCAATGGCTTCTGGCATGGTGATTGGTTTTATCATTGTAACGCCCAAACCACACCTATGCATAATGTAACGGGGAGCGCAGGTGTTTTGCGGGGCGGGGGAGTACCACAGAATACCAAATTTTGCGGGGCAACGCCTCTTGCCTAGTGCGCACTCCGAAACTAGCGGTTTGCTCCAAATTCACCTAGAATGGGGCCCTAAGAGAGGGAAAAAAAAGGGTTAGGGTTAGGGTTGTGGGATTGGGTGTGAGAGATGAGAAAGAAGAGTGGAAAGAGAGAGGGGAGAAAGGGTTGGGGGGAATGGATGAGAGGGAGAAGAGGGAAAAGAAAGAGAAAAGGCTGTGGGGGGAATGGGGTGAGAGGGGAGAGGGAGTAGAGGGAAAAATAAAGGGCTAGAGGGAAAAAGGGAGAGAGGAAAAGAGAAAGGGTTAGAGAAGAGAGGACAAAGATAAAAGATTGTGTGAGAGGGGTGAGAGATGGGAGAAAGGGCTAAAGGGAAAGAGGGAGAGAGGTAAAAGAGAAAGGGCTAGAGGGAAAAAGGGAGAGAGGGGAGAGGAAAAGAGAAAGGGTTAGAGAGAAAAGAGAGAGAGAGAAGAGAAAGGGTTAGAGAGAAAAGAGAGAGAGAAAAGAGGGTGAAAGATTGTGGTGACGGGGTGACAGGGAAGAGAGAAAAAGGGGTGAAATGCCAGTTTACTAACCATCAGTGATCACGTGTAATATGTTTTGATAAAAATATCTACAATTCTATGATCACAATAACCGTATAACATGAATACCATAAGATAGTGACTTTTGCAGTACTAGTAGGGTAGAGAACTTAATCTATTTGGTTCAGCTTCAATAGTCTACGTTTTACATACGTTTAGAAACGCGTGTCAACGGAATATGGCCATGTTAAATTTATACATTCTTTATGTTATTGTGTTTATAGGTCCACATACTGTTTTTCCAGGATGATATCAAAATACTTAGATATACATTAGTGAGGCCTTTTTAACTATACAAAAGTTGAACGGTGCCTTTAACCATACCTTTATTAGAAGTTAATTCTAGACAGAGTTTTAGACTAACAGATCATTTCTGTCTATTTATTGGCTATTCAATGCTATCTTTCCTTTGTAACGTGAAGATATCTTGACAGTTTAAACAAGCCTGACCTAAACTAACACATTTTACTAGCATATGGGGTTGTTGTTGTCAATAGTTTTGTCAGAGATTTACACCGAAGCAGTATTTGTGTGCAGATAAACTATCTACAGTTTTTAACTATGATATGTACATCTACAAATACATGATTGAAATGTTTATAGGTCATACCGCAGTTTAATGAACTAGTAAATATCTCTAATGATACAAAATAGTGACTATAAAATACAAAAATACATCGATGCTTCAAAAGTTGAACTATGTTTAACCATACCTTTATTAGTAGTTAATTCTAGACAGAGTTTTAGATTAGCAGATAATTTCTGTCTATTTATTGACTATTTAATGCTGTCTTTCCTTTGTAACGTGAAGATATCTTGACAGTTTAAACAAGCCTGACCTAAACTAACACATTTTACTAGCATATGTGGTTGTTGTTGTCAATAGTCTTATCAGAGATTTACTCCGAAGCGGAATTTGTATGCAGAAAAAATATATATCTACAGTTTTTAACTATGAAATGTTTGAAATACAAACCCCTCTATGCTATATCGTCACTAATAACAAACAATATCTAACTTTGCATAAAAGAGTGTTCACCTACATATTCTATATTCTATATATTTAGGCCTGGTAAACCCTACTACGTAGGTATACACTACCAAAACACTAACATTCAACTATTTACATACATGATTGTTAAGTGGGTGTTGTATAAATATAGTTTGTTGAACATTGTATTAGTGAAATATAGTGTATTTTTCTTTTCCACATAATGCTTGGGTTAATATTTTTGTTTTGTGTAGACGTATTGATATTGTACCGTGGTGTTGGTGTTATACATTTGTGTGAAATATGTGTAGTTGATTTGATATCGGGGGCAGTTGTATTGATGTTTTTGTTGCTGGTGTACCGGGGGCTGTACAGTTGTATTGAAAAATGTGCAGTTGATAAGGCATTGTGCAATAGTGTTGAGGAAAATGTATTGTAGTTTTATTTTGGACACAGTGATTAATTCTAACGTACACCCTAGTTATAAAAATTCAATCAATTCAATCATTCAAGTCAGCTTGATACAATTTCTATAGGAATGAGTAACCAGATATCCACTATGGGGTCCCAATTAACATACATTCGAAACCTTTACTTCTCTCATTGATCCCTGTATGTGAGGGGTGTAATTACCCCTCATGTATTGGGGTGACACGAAATATTTAGTTTTTCTAAGGCTATGTATACAGTAAGAAGTTAGTTTTGAAAATATATATTTATTAGGGGATGTTTTGGTGTAACATCAAGCTTTATCTAACCTAAACTTCAAATTTATAATTTAGATTTTTGAAAACTATGGATTAAAAGAGGCTGAGTCCAGCCTGTCATCTGTTTACAGGGTAACCTGAATTTTGACTAAGCTTTCCTGTGAAGTTAGATTTTAATTGTTATGACGCTGTGAATTTTCACACTTGCTATAAGCAGATGTAAAAAATGTAATTGACAATTATATTCAACTATAGCATAGTTAGTATCATAGGCAAGATAAACAGTTTAGATCTTTGAAAACTCTGGACTAAAATAGTACATGGCTGAGTAATGACCAGCCTGTCATCTGCCAAAAGTGTAACTTCAATCATGGCTAAGCTTTCCTGAGATGCTCAAGACCTCATTTACAGTTTAAATCATCAATTTATCTCACATTGTGTAATATCAATATACTTTTAGTTTAAACAATTTAGGATAAACTAATAGTATTTTACAAATCGGTGACTTACAATAATTAATACAAATCTTAGTTTCAAGAAAGTTATTTGGAAACATGTATACAGTGCAAATATTTGACCTATTGGGAGATAGAACATGTTACATGTTCAATAGAATGAACCCTAACCCCTAACCCTAATTGGGGAAATCACGGTACAATGGGTACATCTCTCGAGTTTGAAGGGTGCTCAGCTGTGGGCATATTTGCTCAGCAATGGGGATGCTATCAGAGAGTGTCCAATTGCGTTCAGTTCTAGTTAAAGCCATATTTTTCCTTTATCTGATGGGGTAGTCTAGCAAACCCCGGTTCACACCCACTGTGACGTGGGGGTAATTTTATCAATGTATACACATGGCTAGAAATACTATAGACAACAAATAGTTTGTTTTAGAATAAGGTTTATCTTTATTATCAGTTTTCATCTTCAGTCTCAATCGCAAGATTCAAAATGTCAATAACTTTAGACCTAACACTTTATTAGCTTAACACTGATATTAGCTTGAGGGTTAGGTGTTTTTTTTTTTGTAAATCATTTGTCTGTATACATTTTGCTTTGTGTTTAGTGTGTAGACTATTATGTATTGAGTGATTAAGTTTTGTTGTTATGTGTTTTTATGAGTTGAGTGTTTTTATCTTGTCGAGTTTTATAGATGTCTCATGTTTTTATATCTTTATGTCTTGTGTTTTTGTTTTATGTAATTATGTTTCGTGTTTAGTGTGTCTGATTAATTTTTGTTTTCAGTTTTTCAGGTTTTCGTATAGTGATCCTTGGTTTGCTGTGTTTTATCTTGTCAAGTTGTGTAGATGTTTTTATGTCTTTGTGTTTTCGTGTTTAGTGTGTCTGATTATTTTTTTTTATTTTCAGTTTTTTCAGGTTTTCTTATAGTGATTCTTGGTTTGCTGTGTTTTATCTTGTCAAGTTGTGTAGATGTTTTTATGTCTTTATGTTTTCGTGTTGCCTCAGTAGCGTGTTGATGAGATGGCATTTGTGTGTCTGGTAAAATACAGATACTAGAAGATACTATCACACCTATTAGACAGAATTCAAAGTCTCTTTACCAAAAACTGTCAACATGTAAAGTTTTTGATGAGTCATATTGATTCAATGGTCCTAAGGGAACCCGTATTTCAAAAAATATAGCAGACTGTTCTTTTTAAACGTTTCTACAATGTTAAATAACTAAATTACTTAGGGAAAAAAAGGACAAACAGTTTTACATCATGACGATTTAACATACCCGGTGTGAGTAATCACAAGTTCTTTACAAGGAGGGTAACCCCGATAAGTAAAGTATGGTAACTTGACTCATTACTGTCTACCTAAGCAGATTTGATTATTGGCTAATGGTTCTCAATAACCATAGCTACACAATTAGGATATAACCATTCATTGTGTAAACCTATTCTAATTTATTAGGCACACAGCCCCTCAGAAAATAAGATGTAATAAGTTGTCTAATCACTGTTCATACTCTAGCCATACCTGGGGAAATCCTTCTCGGACCATGGACAGACCCTAACCTTTACAATAAGTGCATTCAACATAGGTAGGGAACAAAGCTACTAATCACCAAAAGTCTTAAGTGCATTCTCTTCTAAAACTCAAATAATTATAGTTTGTAAAAATCACTAGAGGGAACAGCTCTACAGCACCTACAGCATACAATTTGTCAAGGGTAGGGGAATTTGATCACCAGCATTTCAAATCATACTATATGGCAGCCCTATCTGTACATTATATCATGGCTATAGAAATGTACAGCTAACCCTTGGAACACTGACAATCAAACAATATGTCAACTCAGAGTATGTGTATGATTAAGAACACACTTAAAATCTTGAAAACAGATTAGTCTGAGACATAGATGAATCAGGTATGTAAAAATCACTCCTTTACGCCTGTCCTAAATTACCCTGTTTTTCACCACCCCCGGAATCACAAGGGTTTTGTTAGAGTTCAGTACTGGTATAGTTAAAGTTACGCTAGAGTCACCGTTATGTTAGATGCACCGTAATGAACAAAATACATGTTCAAATTGACATAGAAGCCTTACAATATAACTGGGAGAATGGGGTCTGGACAGAATACCCTTGCATGTGGGCCTTAGTGTTAAAAAATAATTTTAATGTATCTATGTACATATAATATAGGCTACCAGGGGTTCAGTTCATGTAAAGCTTCTTCTAGTTATGCATGTTTAAACTTGTTATGGGGGTTTGGGGATTTGGGGATACAAATTGTACAATGTTTGTATGGAGATACAGATGTAGAGTAAAAGTTCTGAAAACTCAGTTTTTCTCAGTTCATTAAAACTAGTACAGTACTTGAGTAAAATAGATAGATAGGTAGATAGATAGATAGATAGATAGATAGATAGATAGATAGATAGATAGATAGATAGATAGATAGATAGATAGACAGCAGAGCCCAAAATCATTATGTTATCATCCCCCGTTACCCACTAACCACTAACCCTAACCCTAACCCTGGATGTATAAGGGCCTGAAGTGGTTCATGTCAGAATGGTTTAAGCGTGTTTAATATCATCATATGTTTTAAAAGTGACACATGAGACCGTGGGTTACACACAAGACCTGAAAATTGAAAGGTCAGTGGTTCTCAACCAGTTGTACTAGGCCTATTTGGTCACCAACTCTCCATCGTTTAGTTGGGGGGCCCCCCTGGACCCCCCCTTCCCCCTCATGGACACCCAGATAGATCTTTTAATCATGTTACACTCTCAATAGTTAAATTATTGTTAAACATCTATCTATATCTATTTGATCAACACTAACCCTAACCCACATCAATAAGCATGGAATCGTGGACAAAATCGTATCCAACGATAACAAATCTCATATAATGTATCATCAAATCCTGGTTTCAGTGGCTCACACCCCCCTGGAAATCAACAGATCGCATATAGTGACAGATAGACAGATAGACAGATAGACACAGGTGGGGGTAGCTGCCGAGAACCAGCTTCTATCACATATGCGTGAAAGGCAGCTGCATCCTCCGGACAAACCCCCGGATCTATTTTAGCCTAACTGTTACAGATAATGGACATAAGTTATAAAGTCATGTACAAGAACACCACAGATAGATAGATAGATAGATAGATAGATAGATAGATAGATAGATAGATAGATAGATAGATAGATAGATAGATAGATAGATAGATAGACAGTCAGATCATACATGTACAGGCATGTCAAACACACACACACACACACACACACACACACACACACACACACACACACACACACACACACATACAGAGGTAAAAAGGGTGACAGCTGTCAGATGACAGCTGGGTTGGCTTGCCGAGAACCAACTCCTTGCAAGTATACAGGTGTGAAAAGCCAATAACAACGGAGGGATGGAGGGGGGTAGTGGAATCCCCCCTCTCTCATAGTTTTTCATTACAGTCCCTCAAATCTCATCTGAGCTTGTAGATTTGCTATTTTTCGGATATTTTTTACATTTTTGTATAATAGGACCCCTTATAACATAGGTTTCATGAAATGTGTTCATGAAATGTGCTACATAAATACAAATAATGATTACACAAATACACTGTCCCCCTCCTGGTTACAGCTGTGGCCCACCGAGAGAACAATAGCTCAAAACATCTCAGGTGTGAAAAAGGCCCCTGGGAGAGGATCACCACAGATTGTAGATTGGCTATTTTTTCAAATAGCCTAGGTATAAAATAAGGTATGACAATAAGTGGTTAATAATGTAATCAGGTTTTATAATGTAATCATTTATAACTACACTATCTCTCACACTCAAATAATTGTAGTAGAGTAAAAACAAAACAATCACACTATGTCCCTGGCTGGAGGTGTGGGGTAGGGACCCCAAAGCTTTAGCACCTAGATGCGCCGCTGTCAGAGGAGCACAGCATACTCTATCTCTGCCATTGGCTAGGAAGCATTATCCCAGCATGCCATAGTGTATTAGTGAACTTCTCAAACCATGGGGCATAATGCTATAGACTAATACCTAGCCCAATCCTCTCATCCATTTTACATTGAAATCTGAGTCCCTGCTTTCATCCCCACACCATGGTGTGGCAAGCTAGACTCCATCTTTAATCACTATCATCGCTACGGCAGCTGTTCTAAAGTTATTATTGTTCAAAAAAAAATAAGCCTATAATATGACAAATGAAACACTCAAGGTATTCTGATAGGTCTATGTATGTATGCCTGTAGTACCACTGATGAACATTATCCACTCATATCCTTTATCCTATTCCATCAATTTTGCCAAGAGAGAGAGAGAGACAGAGAGGGAGGGATGGAATGGGAATGGGAAAGAAAAGGGAGAGAGAGAAAAGAGAGAGAGAAAAGAGGGAGGGAGGGAGAGAGAGAGAGAGAGAGAGAGAGAGGGAGGGAATGGGAGGGAGAGAGAAAAGAGGAAGGGATGGGGGGAGAGAGAAAAGAGGGAGGGAGGGGGGGAGAGGGTACATTTTGACCAGGTGTCAAAACTGACACTTTGCATCTGGGCTTTTGGAAAAAGACAGAAACCCAGAGAGAGAGAGAAAAGATAATTAGATGAAGAATAGAGAGAAAGATATATAATGTTTATAATGAAATTAAGAATGAATTAATTAATGAACAAATTAATTAATTGGATTAAAATGAAACAAATTAAATGATTGGATTAAAATGATTAGATTAAAATCTATATCATATGTATTAATAGAATCCTATATTTAGAATTAGCCTATATTTAGAATAGCACCATATATGGATATGTGCCATATGCACCTATTCTATATATAGAAACTGTTAGCATTAGCATTAGCCACCCAAGTGTCTTACTACACTACTCAGAGCAACCCTTGCAAAAGTCTTCTACTGCCCGCTTAACCACGGGCCAGTAGAAGCGGGCCAATATGCGCTCGTATGTCTTCTGTATTCCTAAGTGCGCTCCTAGTTGGTGCGTGTGTCCTAAATATAACACCCGTGACACATATTCTTTTGGTACCAGTAGTTGCTCGACTAGGTCCCCCCCTTGTCCAACACACCCGGATATAACAAGTCTTTTTTTACAAGGAAGAATGGGGGATTCAATGCACTCACCCCCTCACATTTCTTTCCGTCGATGGCGGCCACGTTCCGGCGCGCCATGTCCAGATTCGGGTCGGTCCACTGCGCCGTGGCGAACCCCCCAGCCCGGGGTGGTTCGAGAGCTTCGGCGCCGGGGAATTCGGCGAAGGGGTCCGCAACATCAGCGGGGCCCGCGGCCCCCTGGCTTGACGTGGCCTGTGTGTCCTCCGCCTCCCGTCTCTGGTCTTTTCCTCTCCTCTCATCTCTCTCGTCTCTCTCGTCTCTCTCGTCTCTCTCGTCTCTCTCGTCTCTCTCATCTCTCGCGTCTCTCTCGTCTCCCCCATCCCCTGCCGGGGAGCTGTCACTCAGGCCGGCCGGCGTGGTGGCGTGGAACGCGGGGCAGGCGTGGAGCGCGCCTGGAGGCGCCGGGCGCGGGGCGCGTCGGCGACGGTGGCGGACTGTGCCGCGTAGTAGGCCGGGGTCCCAGTACCGGGCGAAGAGGACGCAGTCGGCGCCGATCAGCAGTGGCACGGGCAGGTTGGGCACGACCCCGGCTGGCACCACTGCGTCCCCCCGGGGCGTCTGGACGCGGAGCTGTGTCACCGGATAGTGACGCACATCGCCATGGACACAGGTTACTGGAACGGTGGTGGAGCTGAGCTTTCCGGCCAGGTCTGCTCGTACGAGAGTCACCGCGCTGCCGGAATCGAGCAGGGCGTGCGTGTCGGTTCGGCCAATCTTCACGGGCAGGCGCGTCTGGCGGTGAGGGCTGGTACCGGTGTGCAAACAGGGCCGCGCGCTGTCGGAGCTGGCTGCTGTCCCCATGGAAACGTCGCGCTCTCTCTCGGGACACGACCAGGATATGTGGTCCGCCTGTCCACAGACATAGCAGCGGCGTTGATGTGGGCCTCGGGTGGGCCCTTCGGCCACCGCGGCCTCGGTCCGGGCGGCAGGTGGGTTCGGTGGCGTCGATCTTCGACGGTCGCGGCCGGGCTTCTCCTCTCCAGGGCCCTTGGCGGCTTCGGTGCGCGTGGTCCTCATCATGTCCACGCTCACTTGGTGGTTCTCCAAGAGGGCTACGAGTGCCTCCAGTGAACTCGGACTCACTTGGGAGGCGTATCTCCGGGCGTCAGGCGGCAACGAACGTATACATCGGTCGATCACTAAGCGGTCGATGATAGGTGGATCTCCCCCGGTGGTAAGCCAGCTATGGGCGCTGCGCAGTAGAGCCGCCACCTGCGGTCAGGGTGGAAAGGCTGAGTTGTAGGCCCAGCTGTGGTAGCGCTGCGCTCGAGCTGGGAGGCTGTAGCCCTGGGTGGCGAGGATGGCGTCCTTCAGTTTCCTGTAATCTCTGGCATCGGCGAGGGTTAAGTCCCGGCACACACGCTGGGCCTCGCCGGTGAGGAATGGGGCCAAGAGTGAGGCCCAGTCTCCGACTGGCCACCTCTCTCGGGCTGCGGTGCGCTCAAACACCTCCAGGTACGCTTCAATATCATCTTCTGGTGTCAATTTAGTGAGTACTTCTCTAGGCGCGCGTGTGCTAGCCACATCACGGCTAATTCTGTCAATTAATTTTTGTACCGCTGTCTGCAAATCTGTTTGGCTCCTCAACAGGGCCGTAAGTGCGTTGGCCTGCTCCATGGTTTTTTGGGTTTGGCGTGGATCAGAATGCCCGCATTCTCCACCAAATGTGGGGAACTGATCAAAGCCAAACACAAAATGCAGGGTACAAGCCCACTTAAGGGTTTTTATTTGACACCTTTTCAGATATATGACCCGCAGGCCCTTGGTATTACTTTTTATATAACTTCAAATAATAAAGTCCAACTCAAAATTCACCCCGGGTCGGGGTATTTTCATGCATCACAATGTCTCTTTGTTTGGATCCGTGCGCCACAGCGTCATCGCTCAGTATCCATGCATTGTGCTCAGGTATGTGTGATTAACTCCCACAGGTTGCCTAGGAGTAAACAGAGAGCGTCCTTTAACACTACAATTCATAAACATTCAGTAATGTGCAGGAATAGTGGAGAATTGCCTTACCGCCTGTAGCACCCGTCCATTCACCAGGAGAGCCAATGCCAGACTGAGACAGAGTAGCCACTTTTGTAGATTGGTGCCACACCTAACCTGTCGTCGCAGCTGCGCTCAGTTGGGGCTGATTCATGATGGTGAGTGGCAGGTAACGCCCTTCTATGACGCTGCCCAGGCTGGTGCGCTCCCTGCGAGGTCTCCCTCTGTCTCTGTCCCATGGCCTCTCCCTGGTGTGGTGCTTACCTGACAGGCGGCATTGTGGCGATACTCCACAATATATATATATATATATATATATATATATATATATATATATATATATATATATATATATATATATATATTTTTTTTTTTTTTTTTTTTTTGGCTCTTTTCTGCCTTTAACATGGAAGCAATTATGCAAGGGATAATTGACGGCGCGGTGGTCATTGTTGAGAAATAATGGTGGTCATTGCTGAGAAAAACAGCAGAGTGTGCGCGTCACCACTATCAGTGCGCTCTGGTCGGGGGTTCGTTTAGGATATATCTTTACTTATGGCTAGAATTAATAAAGAAGATGCATATCTTTTTGTTTTTTCTTCCCCAGACCGCATCTGGGGAAGAAAATTATCTCTGACATACAGTATCGTGACACTTTACAGTTGACTTAAAGTGTCACTTGTGCTGTGTATTTTTGTTTTATTTGTGTTATGTTGTCTTATTGGATGTGTGTGTGTGTGTGTGTGTGTGTGTGTGTGTGTGTGTGTGTGTGTGTGTGTGTGTGTGTGTGTGTGTGTGTGTGTGTGTGTGTGTGTGTGTGTGTGTGTGAAGTATCGGGTCTGTCCCCTGTGTATGCAAATAGCATGTGTCATATGCCCACGCATGTGATAGGCGTGTGTGCTGTGTAGCTGTGTGTGAATCCACAGAAATTATTGGTGGGGTAACTTCATATGTTGGAGAAGTTCCTCTTCTCGGCCGTATTCCGCTTCTTCATGTTGAAAAACAGGTGGGGCGAGGCTACGCCACATTTATCAACAGCGGACAGATCTTACGCTAGAATTGACAGGGTACACCTGCTTTGATAAATCCCACGTGAGCGTAAGCTGATTCCTGAGCTCAAATTTAAGCTGGTTTGTATGTTACATTGATAAATGAGGGCCAGACTGATGGGTTTCAGTGCCAGCAGGCCTGATGCTCTGAACTTGAACTCTGGAGTGAGACCTCAGTATAACATAATAGCACTGATCCACATGCCCTTCATACACCATAGCACAGAGAGAGTTTAGCTTAAAGGTTACACACCAAAAGAACAGGCTAACACTTGCATCTGTCAAAAACTCTCTTTGATTATATATTAAATAGGGATGATGTTTTCTTTGACTCCTGTTGTCACTGACTTTAACTTTCACAGTATATATGTAAACATACAATGGCATCAATGGCCCAAGGGTTATGAATAACACACACACACACACACACACACACACACACACACACACACACACACACACACACACACACACACACACACACACACACACACACACATGTGATTTTAGTTCCTGTTTTATCGTCTTTCGCAAGAACATATACTGGGCGCGCCATGGAGACGGCACGCGTCCGTACGCGCTCCGCAGCGTTGCAACGTTATTTCCTCTTTTTAGTATTTTTTAGCCTTCTCTTTTTTTCCCACACCGTCGGGTGCCTAATAGTCAGGGGATATTAAAGAAGTCTTGGAATAAATTCCTTACCAAAAAAAATCTTCACCAATGTGTTTGCAAAGGTGTCTAGTAACACATCTCACAAAGACTGAAATTCAGTATCCCTAGGAGAATTTTTGACAGCTCCCTAAAGACGCACTGAAGTGACATTTTCGGTCATTTTATTTTGAAGGTTCAGCCTAAAACGTCGGCTCAACGACTCTAAACCAATCAGAAGGTCCCATCCCTTCAGGCTATGGGACGTTGGATCTCAATCACTTCAGCCGTGTGCAACACGGCTAGTGTTTGTTTACAAGTGAGAGAGAGACGGCCAGTGAAGCACGTTTGCTACTACCTGGCTTATTTCTAACCTATAATGTTTTCAGATACATATTTTAGTGTGCAGATGAAGTTTAAAATGAGTAATACACTCATCTTCAATGAGATTCAAAACGGAGTATCTCTGTAATTAAAATCAGCTGTGTTTGAAGAACGTGCAGCTATGGGAATCAAACAGGTGCATGTAATCAAGATTCATTTATTTTCATGAAGGCTGAGTTATGTCATCACGCAGCACGTTTTCGTTTACAGGAAGTAATTAAGATTGGCTTTTTAGGGACTTTAGATGTAAAAATACACAAAAATGGTTTTTTTTCATTTTTTTGGGCATCTATTGTTAGGTATGCCCATATAATGACCACGGATATGCTCTAAAAGTGTGGAAAACATATTTTTCATTTCACTACACCTTTAAAGTTGGGGTACCCACCATAACCTTGGTTAAAAAAAAATCCCCCAAAAAAATCAAAATTGAATTCTGTTTTAAGTAGCATGTGAGGTGTCAAACTAGGGTGTTTTTATGATTCTGAATCCATTGCAATCATTTGTTTTGCACCAAAACCACTCCTTGGGCTAAAAACGGTCCAATCTCAATGGGCTTTTTACACAAAAAGTATACATGGGTATGGCCGTTTTTAGCCCAAGGAGTGGTTTTGGTGCAAAACAAATGATTGCAATGGATTCAGAATCATAAAAACACCCTAGTTTGACCCCTCACATGCTACTTAAAACAGAATTAAATTTGGATTTTTTTGGGGGGATTTTTTTTTAACCAAGGTTATGGTGGGTACCCCAACTTTAAGGAGCTGTCAAAAAATCTCCTAGGGATATTGAATTTCAGTCTTTGTGAGATCTGTTACTAGACACCTTTACAAACACATTAGTGAAGATTTTTTTTGGTAAGGAATTTATTCCAAGATTGGAAAATATTCTGCTAATATCCCCTGACTATAAGGAGTTATGATAGACAAGCACTTTTGGACATCAGAAAAGCGATTGCACACAGAATTCCGGACATTTTTGCCGAAATCCCTCCACCCGGCTGGGTGGGGGGAGGGGAGCCCTTTGTCCCAACAGCCGGAACAGCAACAACAACACGGAGGCGGCGACGACGCCGTCGGCGACCCGGCCGGCGGGGGAGGAGAGCGGGCGTTCTCGTCAAAACAACAAAACGTGGATATAAACCTGCTCTGCCTTCAATCCTGCTAGCGAACGTTAGATCTCTGTGTGAATCAAGAACAGTGACCACTATGGACGACTTACTGGCGCGCGTTAAGTATAACACCGAGACGAGGAAAACATGCTGTATTGTGCTATCGGAGACATGGCTAACGGAGCTAGCATCTGATTCTTCCATCACTCCTCCTGGCTTCACCGCGTATAGGAAAGACAGAGATCCTGTACTGAGCGGTAAGCAACGTGGGGGGGAGTTTGTGCCCTGATCAACAACAACTGGTGCAAAGATGTTAAAATCCTAGATAGCTACTGCTCACCAGACCTGGAACTTTTAATCATGGCCTGCCGCCCATTCTACCTACCACGTGAGTTCAGCATTGTGATTGTAGCCGTTGTTTACATTCATCCTGGAGCTAATGAGGACACAGCTATGAGAGAATTACACCAGGCTATCAGTGCACAAGAAAATCATCACCCGGACTGCGCAGCAATCTGCCTAGGCGACTTCAACCGGACAGATCTAAAAAAGGTTTTTCCCAAATTCCACCAGCATGTCACCTGCAGTACCCGCGGTGATAATATTCTTGACCACTGCTACACGCCCTTCAAGGATGGATACAAAGCCCTCCGCCGCCCACCGCTAGGAAGCTCTGACCACTACGCCATCCAGCTGCTACCTGCCTACAAACAGAGGCTAAAAAGGGAGCCGGTCGTTGAGAAGGAGATCCGAGTCTGGTCTGAGGACACAGACGCTATGCTACAATCCTGCTTCTACCAGACTGACTGGGGGATGTTTAAGAACGCCGCTGGGAATAACATCAACGAACTCTCAGACTCAGTCACTGGCTTTATCAGTAAGTGCATAGACGACACAGTCCCAAAAAAGACAGTTCGGCTCTATCCCAATCAGAAACCATGGATGAACAGCGAAGTACGTGTACACATGCACGCACGGGATGCTGGTTTCAAATCTGACGACGTGGAAACGCGTAACACGACGCGCGCGGCCCTAAACAGCGTCATCAGGAAGGCGAAAAAGGCCTACACTGATAAGATGCAAGACCAACTCGGCAATGGCAACATCAGGAGCACGTGGCAGGCGGTACACACCTTGACAGACTGCAAAACAAGAAACAGAAGCGAGGTGAACCCGCCTGCCTCCCTCCCCAACGAACTGAACACTTTCTATGGCCGGTTTGAGATCAGCTCCAACCACGGCAGCCAAGCGGGGCCATCAGCAACACCAGCAGAGGAGAGCCCTCTAATCATCTCGGAGAGACAAGTGCGTACAGCCTTTTCACGGGTCAACATCCACAAGGCAGCCGGACCTGATGGAATCCCAGGCCGGGTCCTTAAGGCGTGTGCAGACCAGCTGGCGGGCGGCTTCGCTGACATCTTTAACCTCTCCCTCTCCCAGGCTGTGGTCCCTGCAGGGTTCAAAATGTCAACCATTGTCCCATTCCCAAAAAGGCCAGAGTGACATGCCTGAATGACTGGAGACCTGTCGCTCTCACCCCGATCGTCAGCAAGTGCTTCGAGAAACTGGTGAGGGAATACATCAGCTCCACGCTACCTGCCTCGCTGGATCCGTGGCAGTATGCATACCACAAAAACAGATCCACCGACGACGCTATTGCCATGGCTCTCCACACCGTCCTCTCGCACATGGACAACAAGCTGCTGAAGGACAAATATGTACGTATGCTGTTCGTGGACTACAGCTCAGCATTCAACACCATTGTCCCAGCAATACTTGACAAAAAGCTCAGAGACCTAGGGCTACACCCAAGCATGTGCGACTGGATACAGGACTTCTTGTCCAACCGACATCAGGTGGTGAGAATGGGCAGCATCACATCTGACCCCCTGACCCTCAACACCGGAGCACCCCAGGGATGCGTGCTGAGCCCTCTCCTCTACTCCCTGTACACGTATGACTGCATAGCCACACATGTCTCCAACATCATGATAAAGTACGCGGACGACACGACAGTGATAGGCCGAATCGTCAACAACGACGAGTCTGACTACAGAGATGAGATCAACTCACTGGTGCCAGGAGAACAACCTCGCTCTCAACGTCGACAAGACCAAAGAACTGATCGTGGACTTCAGGAGGCCGCGGAGAGACCATGCGCCCATCCTCATCGACGGTGCTGCAGTGGAAAGGGTCAGCGAGTTCAAGTTCCTCGGAGTACACATCGAGGAGGACCTTAAATGGGAGACGCACACCACACACGTGAAGAAAAAGGCTCAGCAGCGACTGTACTGGCTCCGCCGCCTGAATAAGATCGGAGTAGGACAGCGCATCCTCAAGCTGTACTACAACAGTTCGGTTGAAGGCGTTCTAACAGGCTGCATCACGGCCTGGTATGGGAACTGCACTGCCCGAGAGAAGATCAACCTACAGCGAGTAGTGCGATCGGCAGAGCGAATCATGGGAAGCGAGCTCCCAGCTCTCCAGGACTTGTACAAGAAGCGGTGCGTGGTCAAAGCCAAGCGCATCATCAAGGACAAGTACCACCCAAGTCACAAACTGTTCGGAACCCTACAACGACCGCGACCGGGCAAGGGGACCTACCGCAGTATCAAGAGTTCCACTGCCAGGTTTTGGAAAAGTTTTAACCCGGCTGCTGTCAGAATGCTGAATGAAGCATGAGCCCCTTTCAGCAGCCTGACAACAGGCGGTACTGCCCAGCTGGTTGCAGACTTTTCTGGCTCTTCCTGAACACACCTGTGGATTATACCAGGAAAATGACTCGGACTTAGCTCCCCCTCGGTAATATGAAAAACACTTGAGGAATCACACCAAAAACGCTTTAGGTGTACAGTTTTTTGTGACAAAAGCTTTTAGAATTTTTTGGAGAAAGGGTTTAATTGTACATTTTGTGGCAAAAGCTTTAGTCAAAATGCTAATTTGAATAAACACTTGAAGATTAAACATTAAGAGGATTATACCAGGGTCAGTCCACCCTTAGGCTTCTGCACCCTAATCCCATGTATAACGCACAAACTTTTTTTGTTGGTCTTTTTTTATAGCGCTTAAGACACCTTAACGTCTATAAGTATATCATGCACAGTATACATTGCTGCTATGCTCAGGCACCTTAGTCTGTCTCTTATCTCAGGTACTTTGTAAATATGTAGATAACTTGTTTTTTGGCTTCTATTGTTCTCTTGTTTGATCTCCTTCCCACTTGCCCCCCTACCCCTCTTCTTCTCTCTCTCCCCACTCTTCTTTCTACGGAATTTAACGTTGCGATGGGAATGATGTACAAAAACAAATTTCACCCACTTTTTTACCTTGTAAACCTGTGATGTGACAATAAACCTGATTCTGATTGTGATTTTCTAAATTTTCAAAATAAATAACAGTTGTAATTTTCCACTTCAGTGTCTGTTTGTTATACGCTGCAATGGTGGAGTAATATTTATAACAATGCGTATTTTTTCCCCGCTGTTAAATTGTGGTTGTGGAACTAGCTGTTGCATAAGAAAACAGAAAACTTAAATGGACTAAAGTAGTTGCCCTGTGCCTTATTTGTCATTATCAGCTGTGTGACAATATTGAATTTCTAGATGAGTGGTAGACTTCTTTTCACTTTTCTTTGGTCAAGTAGGATTGTAAAAAGCAGATTTTATTTTATATCAATGTTTGCCCTGACAGGGTGGAGTCTACAGTTTATGTGTCATTGCTCTCATACATATGTATTAGCTCAGTTGTGGTGCCATGTGACTGTACCTGTACATATATTAGTTTATGTATGAGGTCGGTGTCTAGAGCCAATCAAATAGGGTTCATTCAATGTGATAGAATGCAAGGTCAGCCTCTACACACTACACAAAAATGGTGCTAAATAACCACAATTATTTGAGATAATCACAACTATTTTGTCTTGTTACACGGCTTGGTTGAATGTTTGACTCTGATTGGTCAATCATTGAAACCACTGTGAAACCACAGTCTAATCAAAGACTCAGAGCACCCGCTGCGCTGCTTGATTTTATGCTGTATCCAACCTGGCAGCCATGTAAACAAACGCACAATGTCATTTACAGCTTCCTGTTGTTTTTCGAGGCGACCGTGTTGCGCTGAACTGGCATAAAGTTATTGAATACTTTCATTACCGTAAGCAAGTAAACACTTTGTTTTGTTTTTACTTCTCAGTCAATTTATTAATTCATTTATTAAGTAGGGATAATTAGTGTAATAAGTGGGATAATTGACGGCACGGCGGTCATTGTTGAGAAATAAACCCCTTCAGGATATATATATCCTACTATAATTCTAGTAACCTCTGTCTGTAGTGGTGAGTGAGTGAGTGAGTGACTGAGTAGGTGAAGCTACCCGGTTCTCCTCAGTGGCTGGACCAATTGCTCTGATTGGTCAATGGCTGTTGCTCTGGCACACAGCCATTGACCATTACCATCTGAACGCAACTGTGAAGCCCGTTTTTCAATTTCATCAAATCTCAGCTTCTTATTAGCGTTTATGTGTCAAACAATGTCGCCATGGTTACGGGCCTGCCCAGCTATGGGACGAACTGCCTCCCGGGTTGCCAGATCATGTGCGCATATCCCCCCACGGATGCGCTGCGCCGACCGGGTATGGTCTAGTATATATATTTTTTTTTTGTGTGTGTGCCCGTCACCACTATCAGTGCGCTCTGGTTGGGGGTTTGTTTAGGATATATCTTTACTTATGGCTAGAATTAATAAAGAAGATGCATATCTTTTTATTTTTTTCTTCCCCAGACCGCATTCCTCTGACATACAGTATTGTGACACTTTAAGGTTGACTTAAAGTGTCACTTGTGCTGTGTATTTTTGTTTTATTTGTGTTATGTTGTCTTATTGGATGTGTGTGTGTGTGTGTGTGTGTGTGTGTGTGTGTGTGTGTGTGTGTGTGTGTGTGTGTGTGTGTGTGTGTGTGTGTGTGTGTGTGTGTGTGTGTGTGTGTGTGTGTGTGTCAGGTATCGGGTCTGTCCCCTGTGTATGCAAATAGCATGTGTCATGCCCACGCATGTGATAGGCGTGTGTGCTGTGTAGCTGTGTGTGAATCCACAGAAATTATTGGTGGGGTAACTTCATACAGATGTGCCATTTCAAAACTTCAAATGTCCTGCCATCGCCAAGACAGTACATTTTCAGGGGATTCCAAGGGCAATATGAGGGACAAAGAAGGGCATTTAAAATGCTGAATAATTTTGATGATCACTGCTTTTATGATGCTAATTAATTTGAGCAACTGGTCAAGGACCTCTTCAAATCACCTTTTGCCTCATAATGAGTCTGACACCTTCTTCAACACACATTCTTTTGTTCTCATGTATATGGATGTCTGTTGAAGGGAAAAACGGGGGTGTGTAATGAAAACTTATTTTCAGGGGCAAAACAGTGCATTTTTAAGGGCAGAACAGGGAGGAAAAAAAAATGCATTTTCAGGGCACTTTCAGGGAAAGAACAGTAACGTGTGAAGTTTTGAAGTGGCACATCTGTATGTTGGAGAAGTTCCTCTTCTCGGCCGTATTCGGCTTCTTCATGTTGAAAAACAGGTGGGGCGAGGCTACGCCACATTTATCAACAGCGGACAGATCTTACGCTAGAATTGACAGGGTACACCTGCTTTGATAAATCCCACGTGAGTGTAAGCTGATTCCTGAGCTCAAATTTAAGCTGGTTTGTATGTTACATTGATAAATGAGGGCCAGACTGATGGGTTTCAGTGCCAGCAGGCCTGATGCTCTGAACTTGAACACTGGAGTGAGACCTCAGTATAACATAATAGCACTGATCCACATGCCCTTCATACACCATAGCACAGAGAGAGTTTAGCTTAAAGGTTAAACACCAAAAGAACAGGCTAACACTTGAATCTGTCAAAAACTCTCTTTGATTATGTATTAAATAGGGATGATGTACAAGCTCACAACGCGTTGCTATCTGAAAGATTGTGAGATTGTAGATCGGCTATTTTCACAATGAAGTATGTCATACATTGAAAAAACATACTCTCAAATAAGCATTTCATGTTATCTTTAACAATTGCACATGCATTAATTAACAAAGCCATGTTTTATGCAATGCCCCCACTCACCCACCCTAACCTCAGTAAACACTACCTGTAAAACTAAGAATGCCAAATCCTGATCATTTCAACACATTGTCAAGGACAGGGCTCTAACCAGCAACCTTTGCCTTCACAGAATTCCTCTCTTCTCATTGAGCTAGTAATATGGCCTCCCTGGCACCGTCTGTTGATATGTATAATTCTTTCCGTCCATTATGAACCAAGCCTCTGTTTCACTAACTACTGGTTCACAAACCATTTACCAATAGAGAAATTGTATGTCTCCTCGGAACCAAAACTTCAGAAAGTAGCCGATCTACAAGCTCACAAAACGTTGCTATCTGAAAAGTTGTGAGATAGTAGATCGGCTATTTTCACAATGAAGTTTGTCATACATTGAAAAAACATACTCTCAAATAAGCAATTCAATAAGCAGACCATGCAATTAACATGAGCATTTTAAACCCTCAGTAAAACTATGCCTACCCCTAATACTGCGCGTAAGCCAACGAATGCCAAATCATGATCGCCTCAACACATCTTCGGGGTCAGGGATCAGTGTTGGGAAGTAACTAAAGTAATATGTAACTTAAAGTAATATTATTACCTTTTCCCAGTAACTAGTAACGTAACTAATTACTTTCACATTTTGAGTAATAATATTACCTTTACTTTTTTTCAAAAAGTAACTTATTACTTTTTTTCACGTACCTCGGTGGTACTCTGGGTTTGAGTGTGTTTATTTGATCCTGTGTTGTTTTTGGTCCATTGATATAATGGTAGACTGGTTGGGATCGAGTTGCTATGCAGGCTGCTTGCTGATCCGGTCTAGAGCGGATACGGAAACGTTGCGCACTTGTCTGTGTGACTTATTATCAGCTGCGGAAGGGCGGGCCGCCCTTAAACCGGAACAAACAGTGTTGCCATGTCTGCTTATTATAAGCGACTTGTTAACCGATGAAGATGCGCCGTAAGCTTGTAGGTCGGCTATTTTCTATATATATTATTAGGCAAAAAATACATTAAATACATTTAAAATACTTGTTTCCATTGAGGTCCTTAGTATTCAATTCATAGTCGTCAAATGGTTTTCATTTAGTCTGTAAGTTATGAATTCATACACTGTAAAAGTCTTAGTGTTAATATAATTCAAATGAGTGTACAATGAGGATTTTACAATGTAGGCTGCAGAAAAGAGAAAAAAACAACTGCTAATGTTGAAAATGCAAAGTCAGACTTTTGGGGAGAAAGGATGCAAATTATTGGGGGCGAGAAAAAAAAAGTAACTAAAGTAATAAGTAACTAGGTACTTTTGGCAGGGAGTAATAAGTAAAGTAACTACATTACTTTTTAAACAAGTAATATGTAATAAGTAACATATTACTATGTTTTAGTAACTATCCCAACACTGTCAGGGATCAAACCAGTGACCTCCGGACTCATGGGCTGCCTTTCTTCTCATTCCGCTAAAGCTGGGGAACAATAGCCTGGGACGGGGGGGGGGAAGAAGGGGAAAAAAAGGGAAGGAGGTGGAAGGAGAAGCTGTGGGGGAGGAGGAAGGGGGAGCTGTGGATCGAAAGGTCACCAGTTCGATTCCCGACCGGAACATCTCTCTAACCCAAAGTCTTACCATATTTGAAAAGTCTTTCAAATATAATTTCATTAGTGACACAGTCAGTGTCTTATTGAGAATACAGCCAAGGAGTAATATTTTGCATTGTTAAATACTTGAACTGTAGTGATATTTTAACTGTGATTAACAGAGCTGAAATATTATGGCCTGATCTATATGAAGTGTGTATATATATATATATATATATATATATATATATATATATATATATATATATATATATATATATATATATCACATAATTATGGACTGAATTATTGCATATTTACTGTATATATATATAAATAAAACTATAGATATATATATAAATGATATGCATATATACACACTATTATAATTATGGACTGAGTTATATGCAGTGTAGCCATACATCTCTCTATCTAAATATATATATTTATGGTTTGTGCATTTAACCTTTGTATGCCTTTGTGTGTAACCAAATCAATTGCCTTCTATGCATGGCTGATGTTTGCATGCAATGTAGAACTGTCTCATCATCTGTTTGAATTTGCAAAAAGCTAAACTTTGCTTGACTGCTATTTGTACCGGTATATTTAGTAGAAAAAGTCAAAAGTATAGCTCTAGAAATAAAGTGCAGATTTATTGCAAAATATACACATCTTAGAAATACATGAATGAAATAATGATACAAAATACAATTAACAAATAATGTGCTAGCAAACTCTACTTTATTGGACAAAAGGGCAAGGTTTCAGCTCAATTGGAGCCCCATTGAAGTCTTTCATAAAATTAAAGTAAAAAAAATATTTAAAAAAAAACGTAATGCTAGAATGACAACATGATTGTTTTGGTATTATAGTAGTAATGTATGATGAGGCTTGCTGTATATTTCATAACTTAAGATACATATTTAAGCCATGTGTTAGAACTAATAGGATACAGGTCTACTTTGTCCTGTACAGACAGCAGACAGAGAGGAGCCTGGTGGGGGTGACAATTAGCATTGACTATTGTTCTAGTTGATAGACATAGCGGCTATGCATTTGAGATCAAGGCTGACAGTCTGACACCCTTCCTTTCCTGGCTCTAGGCTATATAGTTGCAAATGTGTGGGGCCGGGGGAGGTGGGGGTTCACCTTTGAGGGCTGTCACACCCAACACGGTTACATGGCGGCTTTCCGACATGTCGCCTTTCCGACGTTAACGAACCCTATACCTAACCCTCACCCTAACCCTAACCGCACGCGGAAGCCACTAGTCGGAGTGGCGAGATGTCGGCATGGAAGACTGTTACCACCCAACACGTACCTCCTCTTATTCTCTATGTAATCACTACTATAAAAGATGGACTGAAATGTAACTAACTTTAGTGTGTGTCAGAGGCCGAAGGGTCGCCTGTGGGGACCTCAGGGTCTCCATAGAAAACTGCTTGTACTCTGTTTGTTCCATGAAATAAATCCGAAGCAACGAACCTCACTATGGAGTGATGACTCAAATCCATTCTTCAAACATCTATTCACATCTCTGGAACATCAAACTAACTTTACAATATGGCGTTGTTGGCAATTAGTAGTGCATTAAAACCTGTATGTCTGTGGTTTTAAGATACCACAGGCTGTTCTTTGAGGAAGAGGAAACCCAAATGCACTGCACTGTGCTGCACGTAACAGTTAATACAAATTCTGAATGGAATCTGCAGCTTCCATCGCGGCAGTCAGCAGAGTAGCCCTGAAACATGACTGTCATGGCGCTACTTGTTCCTGTTTTTTTTGAAGATTTTACATTTACAACCAGCACATCTACACAAACGTTCAAATTTCAAATATAAACTGCTAAGCCCCCGGCCACGGATGTTACAAGTTAAAGCGCATGGGTTTAAATACCCGTATCTTCCGTATTATTCAATAAAAAGCTTTTTAATCCGATCACCGGCCATTTTCTTCGGATTTTCTCCAATGTCAACTACGCGCCCCTATCGGTTGGGAGGTGTATTGCACCCTGAGACATTATTAAAAATATAGAAAATGGCGGCGATCGGATTATAAAGCTTTTTATTGAACAATACAATATTGATACAATAACATACGGGTATTTAGACCCATGCGCTTTAACTTGTAACATCCGTGGCCGGGGGGGGGTCAGCACTTTATATTTGATATGAAAGTTTATGTAGACGTGCTGGTTGTAAATGTAAAACTTTCAAAAAACAGGATCAAGTAGCGCCATGACGCTTGTGACAGACGATCGTCATGCATTGTGAACCATGGCTACTCAGGGAGTTGCTATTTTTTAGGGCTGAAGTAGTTAGTCGTTTCGTAGTAAATAAGGTAGGAGACCAGCGGTGGTGGAAAGTAACTAAGTACATTTACTCAAGTACCGTAATTAGGTATAGTTGTGAGGTATTTTTTACTTTAGTGGAGTATTTCCAATTTACTTTTACTTCTACTCCACTACATCTGATCTCAGAGGCAAATATTGTACTTTTACTCCACCACAATGTTTTGCTAAGTTACTAGTTACTTTGTAGATTTTTAAGGTTTCGAGGCCAATAGGCTCGAAGCCTTATTACATCTGTAAGAGTTCATTATTCTTCCGCCGGTTTTGCCAGTTCTGGCCTAACCGCGTGGTCACTTTTTATGAAATTCGGCAATATGGTAGAGGGCTATGCCAAACGGCGAAAACCCGAAACTCACAAACATTGGCCAAAGGGTGGCGCTGTAGCACTCAATTGAAATATGCCAACTTTGAACAGGTACAACTCATGCCCTGTTTGACCCACAGCCATGAAACTTCGATGCACACATGCGTCTCCTCATGCCTAACAACTTTCACACTCTGACTTTTGACCTCTGACCTTTAGATCTCCCACCATTTCGAATTCTATGAAAAGCAGTAAAAAAGACTCTTCCTTCGTACAGATTGAGCAATCTGTACGAAACTGTATACACATGAACTTTGGACCAATGCCGACAGACGTGAGCAAGCGGATTTTCCATAAGTGAAAACGTTAAGCTTTTATAAGCCAATGAAAATTGCAGTTTTATGACAATTATTCATCTGCCCCTAAAACATACATGCAGACTCGCATTTGTTTGACACTTTGCAATATTGTAGAAGGTCATTCCAAGTATCACTGAAACCAATCTTACTCCAATTGGTCAAAGGGGGGCGCTATAGCAATTTTTTAAAAATGCAAACTTTAAACAGGCAAAAGTCATGCCTCGTTTGGCCGATAGCCGTTAAACCTGCTTACACATGTGCCTTGACTCATGAGGAACACATGTATCACTTTGACCAGCAAGCTCTGCCCTTAGATTGTCTGCAATTTTGAGCAGTTTGAAAAACATTTAAATCCAGGATTTCTGAGCAATTTGCGTGAAAGTGTGTCATGTGTGTGAACTCCCTTTTCGCTAGTTCAGGTGTGTAGGTTCAATAGCTTGATAGCTTAATCATCTGCTTTGAAACCACAGGGTTGCTGGTTCGAATCCCTCCTCAGGTAGACTTCATTATAATTGCATTGCACACAACATGACTGTATCAATGAGGAACATATCTATCACTTTGACCAGTAAGCTCCGCCCTTAGATTGTCTGCAATTTTGAGCAGTTTGAAAAACATTTAAATCCAGCATTTCTGAGCAATTTGCGTGAAAGTGTGTCATGTGTGTGAACTCCCTTTTCATCAGTTCGGGTCTGTTGGCCCAATGGCTTAATCATCTGCCTTGATACCACAGGGTCGCCGGTTCAAATCTCACCTCATGCAGACCTCAACTCAATTGCATTGCACACAACATGACTGTATCAATGAATAAACATGCAATTGTTAAATGAAGCACTTATTGAGAGTAGTTGTTTTCAATGTATGATGTACTTCATTCCCTCTTTTGTTTTGTTTTGTTGGATTCTCCCTTCTCACTGACCAAGGCTGTGGATTGAATAGCTTGATCAAATCAGTGTTAGTCTCATGTGCCAAAGGTCCACGGTTCAAACCCCACTCGTCACAGTTTACATTTAAATTGCATTATACAAAACATGACCCTGTTAATTCAGACATGTGCAATTTTTAAACAATACCATGAATTGCTTTTGAGAGTAGTTGTTTTTTATGTATGACATACTTTCTTGTGAAAATAGCTGATCTACAATCTCACACCTTTTTAGATAGCAACGCGTTGTGAGCTTGTAGATCGACTATTTTCACTAGTTTCCATTCCAAAATGTATTGAGCAGTTTGAAAAACATTTAAACCAAGGATTTCTGAGCAATTTGCGTGAAACTGTGTAAAATAAATGTTTGAGGCCCTTTTTCACAGGTTCAGGTGTGTTGGTTCAATAGCTTGATCGCTTAATCATCTGCCTTGAAACCACAGGGTCGCCGGTTCAAATCCCACCTCATGTAGACTTATAATTGCATTGCACACAACATGACTGTATCAATAAATGCATGTGCAATTGTTAAAAATAACGAGAAATGTATACTTGAAAGTAGTTATTTTTAATGCATGACGTACTTCATTCGCCCTTTTGTTTTGTTTTGTTAGATTCTCCTTTCTCACTGTCTGATCCTGTGGATTCAATAGCTCCACCAGTAGAGTGTGAGCCTCATGTACCGAAGGTCCCTGGTTCAAATCCCACTGATTACAGTTTACATTTAAATTGCATTGTACAAAACATGACCCTGTTAATTCAGACATGTGCAACTTTTAAACAATAACATGAAATGCTTTTTTGAGATTAGTTTTTTTTTTTTATGTACAACATACTTTCTTGTGTAAATAGCCAATCTACAATCTCACAACTTTTCAGATAGCAACACATTGTCAGCTTGCAGATCAACTATTTTCACTACTTTCCATTCCAAGAACACAAAACAAAACTTTATTGCTAAATATTTGTCAACCAGTAATCTAGAGTAGTTAGCAAAACAGAGGCTTGGTTCATAACGGACTGAAAAACCTATAGATATCAACAGACACCATCAGGGAGGCTATATTTCTAGTTCAATAAGAAGAGAGGCAGCCTGTGAATCCATAGGTCGCTGGTTTGATCCCTGTCCCCAACAATGCATTGAGGTGATCATTATTTTGAATTCTTACTTTGTTACAAACATACTCCTGGTAGCCTGTCTGTCTTTCTGTCTGCCTCTCTCTCACTCTGTCACTGTCTGTCTGCCAATCTGCCACTCTGTCACTGTCTGCCAGTCTGCCAGTCTGCCACTCTGTCACTGTCTGTCTGTCTGTCTGCCAGTCTGCCACTCTGTCACTGTCTGTCTGTCTGCCAGTCTGCCACTCTGTCACTGTCTGTCTGTCTGCCAGTCTGCCACTCTGTCACTGTCTGTCTGTCTGCCAGTCTGCCACTCTGTCACTGTCTGTCTGTCTGCCAGTCTGCCACTCTGTCACTCTGTCACAGTCTGTCTGTCTGCCAGTCTGCCACTCTGTCACTGTCTGTCTGTCTGCCAGTCTGCCAGTCTGCCACTCTGTCACTGTCTGTCTGTCTGTCTGCCAGTCTGCCAGTCTGCCACTCTGTCACAGTCTGTCTATCTGCCAGTCTGCCACTCTGTCACTGTCTGTCTGTCTGCCAGTCTGCCAGTCTGCCACAGTCTGTCTGTCTGCCAGTCTGCCACTCTGTCACAGTCTGCCAGTCTGCCAGTCTGCCACTCTGTCACTGTCTGTCTGTCTGCCAGTCTGCCAGTCTGCCACTCTGTCACAGTCTGTCTGTCTGTCTGTCTGCCACTCTGTCACAGTCTGCCAGTCTGCCAGTCTGCCACTCTGTCACAGTCTGCCAGTCTGCCACTCTGTCACAGTCTGCCAGTCTGCCACTCTGTCACTGTCTGTCTGTCTGTCTGCCAGTCTGCCACAGTCTGTCTGTCTGCCAGTCTGCCACTCTGTCACAGTCTGCCAGTCTGCCACTCTGCCACTCTGTCACTGTCTGTCTGTCTGCCAGTCTGCCAGTCTGCCACTCTGTCACAGTCTGTCTGTCTGCCAGTCTGCCACTCTGTCACAGTCTGTCAGTCTGCCACTCTGTCACAGTCTGCCAGTCTGCCACTCTGTCACAGTCTGCCACTCTGTCACAGTCTGCCAGTCTGCCAGTCTGTCACAGTCTGCCAGTCTGCCACTCTGTCACTGTCTGTCTGTCTGTCTGCCAGTCTGCCAGTCAGCCACAGTCTGTCTGTCTGCCAGTCTGCCAGTCTGCCACAGTCTATCACAGTCTGCCAGTTTGCCAGTCTGCCACTCTGTCACAGTCTTCCAGTCTGCCAGTCTGCCAGTCTGCCACTATGTCACAGTCTGCCAGTCTGCCACTCTGCCACTCTGCCACTCTGCCAGTTTTCTCGAAACCGCTCATTGCTGCTTGCAGCTATATTTATTATTATTATTATTACTACAACATGACGTACAGTAACCACTTCAGCCCTTACATTTCGGCCATTTAAAAATAGCAGATCCACAAGCTCACAGTGAGCTTGTAGATCTGCTATTTTCAAAACATTTTTATATATTTTATACATTTGAAAACGTGTGAAATGGGACAGTCTGCATGAGTACTTTCTGCGTTTGGTACTTTCTGAATTCCGGACTTTAACTTGTAACAGAGAGTGTTTCTACATTGCAGTAGGCTATTATTGATAATTTTACTTAAGTAAAACAAGTACTTTTCCTGCACTGCAGACTAGTAGAAGGAGAAAGAACATTGCCAGGAGCTTAACTTTATAGTGAGGATAACGTTCCAAAAGTTATTTCACATCACAGCGCAGCATTTGAAAGCAGAGTTCAGCAGCAGCCTAATCGACGCACCTGCGCTTTATAAAAAAAAGGAAAGAGAAGCTGGACGGAACGCTCGCTGGTTGGTTGCAGTAAACGAATCAGGTGTCTCCAAATTCTTTATATCCAACTCCATCTTTTCCCCACCCAGTTGGAATCGAGCATTTCCATCAAATGGAAATGAGGAGGCGTGATTTGAAGAAAGCAGTCAATGAGAGCGTAGCTTTCCCATCTTTTGGGGGATTTAGGAAATGCTGAAACGTGATTGCACATTAGGTATCCAGACTATCCCTCTCCCGGCACCGCTAGAGATATGATAGTCCTAGTAGTGTCTGTTGATATATATAAGTCTTTCCGTCCCTGACGGACCAGGCCTTTGTTTTGCTTACTACTCTAGATCACTGGTTCCCTAACCATCTACCGATAGAGAAATTGTATGTCTCCTCGGAGCAGAAACCGGTGAAAGTAGCCGATCTACAAGCTCACAAAATGAATATCGTACATTGAAAAAACATACTCTCAAATAAGAATTTCATGTTATCTTTAACAATTGCACATGTATTAATTGACACATTCATGTTGTGTGAAATGCAACTTAAATGAAGTCTGCATCAAGTGAGGCTTGAACCAGCAGCGTTGAGATTGTACGGCACACGCTTAAGCGAGAAGCCATTGGACCAACAGACCAAAACCTGTGAAAAAGGAGGTCGCACAGAATGATACAGTTTCATGCAAATAGCTGAAAAATCCTGGTGTTTTTCAAACTGCTCAAAATTGCGGAAAATCTAAGGGCGGAGCTTACTGGTTAAAGTGATACATGTGTTCCTCATGAGTCAAGGCACAAGTTTAAGCAAGTTCACGACTTCGGCCAAACGAGGCATGACTTATGCCTGTTTAAAGTTTGCATTTTCAAAAAATTGCTATAGCATGCTATGCTATTTGGCCAATTGGAGTCAGATCGGTTTCAGTGATGTGTTAGGGGCAGATGAATAATTTTCATAAAACTGCAATAGTTAAAATCTATCTCCTCCTGGGATTTTTGAGTAATATGAAAGATAATATGAACGCGTTAATAATAAAGATATTAACGCGTTCATCAAAATATGATTTAAACTTTAAGGATCCCTGGCTAATAAGCGTTATATGCCTTAATACATTATAATTATCCTCCATAACAAACATTTTCAAAATTAAAAACATCTTAAATATTTTTTAAATAGTTAAAGGTAGGGTAAGTGATATTTTTTGGTTAAAACAAAAAGTATTTTGTTAAAAGGTTAAAATACTATATTTTGATAGTACTCATTGCTATAAAGCGTTCTTTCAGTAACAGGAGTCTCCCCGTCTCTCCAGCTCTTTAATAAACAGAAAATATTTTTTTCGGTAGGTGTCAAAATCTCAGCCAATCAGGAGAAAGTACCAATTTTTAAGCTTAATTTGTATAGTGTTCCAGTTCCAATTTTGCATGCTCATTTCTTAGTGTCATCACTTCCAATTTCACTTGTTTGATCTGTATCCTGATTGAGTTCTCTGTCCTGGTTGGATAAAATTGGAAATGAAACTGAAACTGAAACGAAAATGCATTTTCTGTTTTATAAAGATCTGGAGAGACAAGGAGACTCCTAATACTGAACAAACACTCTATAGTAATGAGTACTATCAGAATATAGAGCTATTTAACAATTATTTTAACCAACGCAAATCACTTACCCTACCTTTAATCTTTTAAAGAGGGACAACACCCGTAGCAAGTTGATGATGTCATTTACCCATGTGTGGTCCAGCCAATCTTCAAGCTCACAGCGTGTGTGTGTGTGTGTGTGTGTGTGTGTGTGTGTGTGTGTGTGTGTGTGTGTGTGTGCGTGCGTGCGTGCGTGCGTGCGTGCGTGTGTGTTTGCGCGCGCGCGCCCCGTGGTGTTTGGCGTGGTGTGGTGTGGTGTGGTGTGTGTGTGTGTGTGTGTGTGTGTGTGTGTGTGTGTGTGTGTGTGTGTGTGTGTGTGTGTGTGTGTGTGTGTATGCGCGCGCGTGTGTGTCTTTACTATAGGAAGTCATAAATTGTGGTGGTTTATGGGATGAATCTTAATACGTGCTTATTTTTTTGTGACCCAAATGAAAAGTGCTGCTGAGCTCTTGTAGTTTCTCTTTGTCCACTTGAGGGCGACATAGGCCGCATAATTACAACATAGTGGCCCTTCCAGCTCACTGTGTTATGAAACTCAACTAAACAATATAGCTGCAAGCAGCAATGAGCGGTTTCGAGAATAAGAGAGAGAGAGAGAGAGAGAGAGAGAGAGAGAGAGAGAGAGAGAGAGAGAGAGAGAGAGAGAGAGAGAGAGAGAGAGAGAGAGAGAGAGAGAGTGGCAGACAGACACTGACAGACTGGCAGACTGGCAGAGTGGCAGAGTGGCAGACTGGCAGAGTGGCAGACTGGACAGTGACAGAGTGACAGACAGACAGTGACAGAGTGGCAGACAGACACTGACAGACTGGCGGACAGACAGTGACAGAGTGGCAGACAGACACTGACAGACTGGCGGACAGACTGTGACAGACTGGCAGACTGTGACAGACTGGCAGACTGGCAGACTGGCAGACTGGCAGACTGTGACAGAGTTGCAGACTGGCAGACTGTGACAGACTGGCAGACTGGCAGACTGGCAGACTGTGACAGAGTGGCAGACTGGCAGACTGGCAGACTGTGACAGAGTGGCAGACTGTGACAGAGTGGCAGACTGGCAGACTGGCAGACTGGCAGACTGTGACAGACTGTGGCAGACTGGCAGACTGGCAGACAGACAGACTGTGGCAGACTGGCAGACAGACAGACAGTGACAGAGTGGCAGACTGGCAGACTGTGACAGACTGGCAGACTGGCAGACTGTGACAGAGTGGCAGACTGGCAGACTGTGACAGAGTGGCAGACTGTGGCAGACTGGCAGACTGTGACAGAGTGGCAGACTGGCAGACTGTGACAGAGTGGCAGACTGTGACAGAGTGGCAGACTGGCAGACTGGCAGACTGTGACAGAGTGGCAGACTGGCAGACTGGCAGACTGTGACAGAGTGGCAGACTGGCAGACAGACAGACTGTGAAAGAGTGGCAGACTGGCAGACTGGCAGACTGGCAGACAGACAGACAGTGGCAGACTCTGAACTCAGTGGAGGAGAATTATTAGATTTAAAGAATCAATGGAGACTTTTAAATCCTAAAGCCTATACCTACACTCTGAACCCTAACCCTAACCTGAGTGGAGGGTGATTAGGCAGGTGAACTCAGTGGAGGAGAACCATTAGAGGTTATCAAAGACTGGGGACCACTTAAGGTAATCAGAGGGAAATGATTACTGGGTCAACTCAATTGGCACACCTCTCAAACCCCCCCTATAACCTAAAGTGCCCTTACTGGCAAACAGAACTTCACACCCACAGGTGTAAAGGGAACTCCCCTCTATTAAGAACAGCCCACTCAACCCTTCAAAGGGAGAAAGGGGAGGGAAAATTAGAGCAATTGGAAAGATTACACCAAAATGAACTTTGCCTATCAATGCAAAGATCTTTAGGACTTATAAAACTACAGTGATACAAAATAAATATAACTAAGTAGACCTAAAAGCAGTTCAAGTCAAAACCAAACTAACCTAAGATAAAATAGTTAGAACAGTCCCCAATGAATAGGTCCAGAATAGCTCACGTGAACCTATCCACTTAAAATAGATAGAATTAAACTGAAAGACTTAAATGGAAGAAAAAACACAATCTAAATCCAGTTCAAACAAACTAAACTTTGAAGAATATAGTAATCACAGCCCATTGGGATATATACACAGAAGGGAACTCAAAGTTATACTTTCCCTCAAATTAGATTTAAACCATTCAAGGGAATAATGACAAAAAGATAAAGTTAACTAGAATTAAAATAAATAAGGGTAACCTGATGTATATTAATTCTAGAAGTAAAATAAAAATAAACTTAAAAGTGAAACTGGAGTTCAGAAAGAAACCTAACTCCTTAAAAATTGGAATAAATAAAAGTTAGGAACGGGATATTTAAATATAAAGAAGCTAAAGTGAAAAACTTAATTGGATAAAAAAACAAACAGCCCATATAAGGGTAACTTAAAATAGAGATAAAAAACAAATAAATAGGCAATAGATAATAGACAAAATAGGAGCTTTTAGAATCAACACTTTGGTATGCGGTCTAAAGTGGACGGACTCAGGGATATGGACGCCCCTGCCATGCATAGCCTAGTGAACATACAATTCCCAAAATATAATCCACAATATAACTTAGTCTTAGACATTCATTTAAACAAAGCAAAACCCTTAAAAACAGACTTTCTTTCAAATGAAGATGGCGAATGCAAAAATTCTTTAATCTGTTTTTTTATGTCAAGACGCCTTGACTGAAAACATTTTACTGAAGTCCCGGCGAAGAAGTCCTCCGCTAATCCTATCCTAACCAGCTAGTACCTCTAAACATTTGGAAGAAAGTCTACCTCCTTCTTAAAAAACTTAAAAAAGTAAAATCTCACAAAAGAGAGAATAAAAACACAAAGCCTTGTACACCCCTGAAGCAACTAGCAAGAATGAGGAAATAAGACCACACCCCCAGAATCCTGATTGGACAAAGGCCAAACGAGCCACACCCACCAACCAGATGATAGGCCTGCTATAAACTAAGCCACGCCCACCTCTCAGTGCATAAATACAGAGGGTCCAGCAACACAAAAATCATTCTTTCAGAAGAATCAACCGCTTGAGGAAGGACCAGATCGTCCGAAACGTCGCGAATATGAATCAACTAGGAGCAAACCGATATCACAGAACAAAGAACCAGGAGAGGCCTGGTCCATGGAGCAGACCGCCCCCTCAACCAGGGATGAGAGATCAGACTTGGAGCCACAGAGGAGATCACCATTACCCTGAGGGCCATGGAAATCACTGGAGCCAGTATACCCACCACAACCACCGGTTTCGAACGGACCGCTGGAGACAACAGACCCACTGGCCTCCATGGAATTGGAACCAAAGGATCCAGCCAGAACAGAGACAGGACCCCAGAGTACCACACCCTCGCACCGGTCAAAACCAAAGACCAGGCTCCCGAGGGTACATAAACCAGACAGGTACAGAGGGCCAGAACACACACACACACATAGACCCCCTTGAAAGGGACCAATTCCTGAAAACAATTAGATTGTTAAACAAACTCATAGTCTCCACACATCACCTTCAGAACATAACAGGTTCTGAAAAGGTGCCAGCCAGCATAGCCAAAAAAACACAAGAATTAATGACCTTAATTAAACCGGCACAGCCAAGCCCAAACACCACCCTTATGCTGGAAGGGAATGCAAAAAATTGGGAATACTCCACACTTCTGATTCTTGAGAATCACTACATGGCACATTTAGCAGAAATCAAACAACAGCTTGCCGACTGCTTAACAGAGGAATGGAAAAAAGCTTTTTCCATAGCGATCAAATGGGCTAGAAAAAATCTAGGCAAAAGATTAAGACAAACAGACATAGATCTAGCCCAGACAAGTATCACTGAGCTGAGAACGGTCACACAAAACCCCCCCCCCACACCCTCCTCTCCCCACCTCTCCCCTCCTCCCTCTCCCTCTCCTCCTCTCTCTCCTCCCCTACCCTCCCCTCGACCCTCACCTCCCCCTTCCATCACCCCCCCTCTACCTCTCTCCCCTGCATGTACCACCCTACCTGACCTAAATCCCCGGCTAATCTTGACCCGCATAGCTATCCCGGCCACCCCAAGACCCTCTCCCCCTCCCCACACCCACACAACACCTCTCTGTCTTCCCACAACACCCCCCACGAATCCCCGTTCTTCCCAAACCACAGGTCCACAACAGAAGACTCCCAGAAGGACACCCACGCCAGGACCCAACACACTACTCAGGGGAATAGTAGTCCAAGCCCAAGTGATCCAGGGAGCGGAAGATCTAAACATGAGCCTGGTAGAATTCCCGGAATTAACAGCAGCGCCAAAGAAGACCCCACCTAGGAAACAGAGGAAGCAAAGGAGCCCTAATAAAACACGGGAGGACCCGGATCGGATCTTGCCAGTGCCAACCCAAACCACGGAGACTCGACCCAGCCCAGACAGCACAACCCGCGGGGAAGGACACACAGAAGACAGCCCAAGACGAGGACCACCGCAAGAGACCAGGCAGGCACAGCCCTTAGGTAGACCCTACAGACACCTAGAATCGAAACAGGACTGGAATTGCCACGTAAAGGAGAAAATCTTAGTCTTGGGGGACTCCAACCTATGCAAAATTCCGCCATTTGCCAGAAGCGACATCCAAGTCGAGTGCTATCCAGGAATGAAACTCCACACTTGCCTAGATCTCCTGAAAGCCATCAAGGTACCACATCCCCAGGTAAGACACCTACTCCTATCAGTGGGAATCAATAACAGGCAGTATGATGCAGCAACAACAGCTCCAAGAACGCTGTCACAAATCAGATATTGGGCAGAGAACATTTTCCCAGGGGCAAAAACCCACATAGCTTTAATTAACTACTCAAAAGGACTCCCAAGGAAGGACCAGCTGAAATTGGATAAACTAAACAGAGAAATCAGGGAAGGACCACATATCCCCAAATTGGACGAAGAGGAATTCCAGACTGGTCCTGATGACATACATTGGTCATCTGAAACTGCACAAAAAATGTTTCAACATTGGATTACTAGTTTAAACTACTAAGCCCTTCAAGCCAAATACAGACAGGGCTAAAAACAAGTATAATAAATTTATCACACTACTTTAGACCCAACCAAGCTCAAAAAGAGATACTAGAAAAAGGCCTGTCATTTGTACCCACTGTAGACATTTACAAACAACAGACAAAACGTTTGAAAAAAGATGTTTCAGATTACCACAGGAGATTAAAATTAGCCACCCACTTTGGACTGGAACAAAGGCAAGAGAGAACTCCATTCCAGCCAAAATCCTCCTGGGAACCAACGGAGGATTCTCTACCAGCCAGCCTCACACAACTTCTCCTACAAGACAGTGGGACATTAGACAGAATTCCAGGACACCTGAAGGAATCAGACAATCTAACCAAACAACAGGTAAGCGCTCTCAGACAACTGGCTAAAAATGAGGACATTATAATCAAACCAGCTGATAAAGGCTCCTCGGTAGTAATTATGGATAGACACCAGTACATTTTCGAAGCGGAGAGACAGCTCGGTAACACCAACCATTACAGAGTATTAACAACACCAATGTATAAAGACACGGAACTTGAAGCCAAAAGGATTGTTAAACAGATGAGAACAAAAAAGATTATTAATAGCAAACAGGAAACCTATCTCCTGGGGCAGGACACACCACGCGCCAGAGTGTTTTATCTATTACCAAAAATACATAAAGATCCCAGCTCGTGGACAATTCCTTTTGAAGTCCCACCGGGCAGACCAATAGTCTCAGACTGTGGGAGTGAAACTTACCACACAGCGGAGTTTGTGGAATACTTCCTGAACCCTTTATCAACCCGACACGCTAGCTATGTAAAAGACACATATGACTTTGTAGAGAAAATCAAAAAAATAATAATGCCAAAAACAGCATTCTTATTTTCAATAGATATAGACAGCCTTTACACAAACATTGACACGGCAGCGGGCTTAAAAGCGGTGCAAGAAGTCTTCAACAAATATCCAGACCCTGGACGCCCGGATGAAGAACTTTTGCAACTTTTAAAGCTCAATCTGACCAAAAATGACTTCCAATTTAATAACAAATTCTACCTACAAATCAGGGGCACGGCCATGGGAAAACGTTTTGCACCGAGTTATGCAAATTTGTATATGGCCAATTGGGAACAAACAGCACTGGAAAAATGCACCCTAAAGCCAACACATTATTTTAGATACCTGGATGACATATTTGGGATTTGGGAACACTCCAGGGAGGCATTTGAGGATTTTATCAAAACCTTAAACACTCACCACGAATCCATCACAATCAAATATGTCACAGATCCAGAGAAAATAGATTTTTTGGACGTGTCGGTCTACAAAGGACCACTCTTCCACACTAATGGCAAATTAGACCTTAAAGTCTTTTTCAAAGAAACAGACACCCATGCACTATTACACAGATCGTCCTTCCACCCACAACACTGTTACACAGGGATTGTGAAATCACAACTCTTAAGATTTCACAGAATTTGCACACAAGAACAGGATTTTAAAATAGCTTGCAAAACACTCTTTACTGCCCTACGAGACAGAGGGTACACACGCACCTTCCTGAGGAAAGCCCAGAACACCTTCCTGGAGATCAAAGACAGATACCAGGGCCCACAATTGGCACTCGTAACCACTTATTCCTCACAAAGTAAACTGGCAAACACCAGAATAAAAAGAAATTTTCAGAACAGGGCAGACACACTACTAGAGGGTTGCAAAATAATCTCGGCCTATAGGAAAAACAAAAATCTCAAAGATTATTTAGTCCACAGCAATCTTAAAAGCTCCAACACACCAATTAAAAGAACACCAAACTATTTTGAGATGACCCAAATGGTGACTAACAGACAAAACCAAAGGGTTTTTGGCATCACACAAAATATACAGGCCAACACCAAAAACTGTGTGTACCTAATCACTTGTAGCAAGTGCAATCTACAATATGTAGGAGAAACAGGAAACAGCATTCTCACTAGATTAGCACAACACAGATATAATATCAACAATGGGAAAAAGACACACTTAGTAGTGGTTCAACATTTTATGTCACATGGCCTAACATCACTAAAGGTGTCTGGATTGCAACACAATCCAAATTGGTCAGTGGGACAGAGAAAACATAACGAAAAACAATGGATCAACAGGCTAAGCACAGCCTTCCCAGAGGGACTGAATATGGCCACCTCTTAAAACCTAAAATTTAGCCACTTGATAAATTAGAGCACTAGGTGGAATCAGTGAAGAATCCTACATTCTAAATCCCAAAACCTAACCCTAACCCTAAACCCTAACCCTAACCTTAACCTGAGTGGAGGGTGATTAGGCGGGTGAACTCAGTGAAGGGTAATTATTAGGTTTAAAGAATCAGTGGATACTTTTAAATCCTAAAGCCTATACCTAAACTCTAAACCCTAACCCTAACCTGAGTGGAGGGTGATTAGGCAGGTGAACTCAGTGGAGGAGAATTATTAGATTTAAAGAATCAATGGAGACTTTTAAATCCTAAAGCCTATACCTACACTCTGAACCCTAACCCTAACCTGAGTGGAGGGTGATTAGGCAGGTGAACTCAGTGGAGGAGAACCATTAGAGGTTATCAAAGACTGGGGACCACTTAAGGTAATCAGAGGGAAATGATTACTGGGTCAACTCAATTGGCACACCTCTCAAACCCCCCCTATAACCTAAAGTGCCCTTACTGGCAAACAGAACTTCACACCCACAGGTGTAAAGGGAACTCCCCTCTATTAAGAACAGCCCACTCAACCCTTCAAAGGGAGAAAGGGGAGGGAAAATTAGAGCAATTGGAAAGATTACACCAAAATGAACTTTGCCTATCAATGCAAAGATCTTTAGGACTTATAAAACTACAGTGATACAAAATAAATATAACTAAGTAGACCTAAAAGCAGTTCAAGTCAAAACCAAACTAACCTAAGATAAAATAGTTAGAACAGTCCCCAATGAATAGGTCCAGAATAGCTCACGTGAACCTATCCACTTAAAATAGATAGAATTAAACTGAAAGACTTAAATGGAAGAAAAAACACAATCTAAATCCAGTTCAAACAAACTAAACTTTGAAGAATATAGTAATCACAGCCCATTGGGATATATACACAGAAGGGAACTCAAAGTTATACTTTCCCTCAAATTAGATTTAAACCATTCAAGGGAATAATGACAAAAAGATAAAGTTAACTAGAATTAAAATAAATAAGGGTAACCTGATGTATATTAATTCTAGAAGTAAAATAAAAATAAACTTAAAAGTGAAACTGGAGTTCAGAAAGAAACCTAACTCCTTAAAAATTGGAATAAATAAAAGTTAGGAACGGGATATTTAAATATAAAGAAGCTAAAGTGAAAAACTTAATTGGATAAAAAAACAAACAGCCCATATAAGGGTAACTTAAAATAGAGATAAAAAACAAATAAATAGGCAATAGATAATAGACAAAATAGGAGCTTTTAGAATCAACACTTTGGTATGCGGTCTAAAGTGGACGGACTCAGGGATATGGACGCCCCTGCCATGCATAGCCTAGTGAACATACAATTCCCAAAATATAATCCACAATATAACTTAGTCTTAGACATTCATTTAAACAAAGCAAAACCCTTAAAAACAGACTTTCTTTCAAATGAAGATGGCGAATGCAAAAATTCTTTAATCTGTTTTTTTATGTCAAGACGCCTTGACTGAAAACATTTTACTGAAGTCCCGGCGAAGAAGTCCTCCGCTAATCCTATCCTAACCAGCTAGTACCTCTAAACATTTGGAAGAAAGTCTACCTCCTTCTTAAAAAACTTAAAAAAGTAAAATCTCACAAAAGAGAGAATAAAAACACAAAGCCTTGTACACCCCTGAAGCAACTAGCAAGAATGAGGAAATAAGACCACACCCCCAGAATCCTGATTGGACAAAGGCCAAACGAGCCACACCCACCAACCAGATGATAGGCCTGCTATAAACTAAGCCACGCCCACCTCTCAGTGCATAAATACAGAGGGTCCAGCAACACAAAAATCATTCTTTCAGAAGAATCAACCGCTTGAGGAAGGACCAGATCGTCCGAAACGTCGCGAATATGAATCAACTAGGAGCAAACCGATATCACAGAACAAAGAACCAGGAGAGGCCTGGTCCATGGAGCAGACCGCCCCCTCAACCAGGGATGAGAGATCAGACTTGGAGCCACAGAGGAGATCACCATTACCCTGAGGGCCATGGAAATCACTGGAGCCAGTATACCCACCACAACCACCGGTTTCGAACGGACCGCTGGAGACAACAGACCCACTGGCCTCCATGGAATTGGAACCAAAGGATCCAGCCAGAACAGAGACAGGACCCCAGAGTACCACACCCTCGCACCGGTCAAAACCAAAGACCAGGCTCCCGAGGGTACATAAACCAGACAGGTACAGAGGGCCAGAACACACACACACACATAGACCCCCTTGAAAGGGACCAATTCCTGAAAACAATTAGATTGTTAAACAAACTCATAGTCTCCACACATCACCTTCAGAACATAACAGGTTCTGAAAAGGTGCCAGCCAGCATAGCCAAAAAAACACAAGAATTAATGACCTTAATTAAACCGGCACAGCCAAGCCCAAACACCACCCTTATGCTGGAAGGGAATGCAAAAAATTGGGAATACTCCACACTTCTGATTCTTGAGAATCACTACATGGCACATTTAGCAGAAATCAAACAACAGCTTGCCGACTGCTTAACAGAGGAATGGAAAAAAGCTTTTTCCATAGCGATCAAATGGGCTAGAAAAAATCTAGGCAAAAGATTAAGACAAACAGACATAGATCTAGCCCAGACAAGTATCACTGAGCTGAGAACGGTCACACAAAACCCCCCCCCCACACCCTCCTCTCCCCACCTCTCCCCTCCTCCCTCTCCCTCTCCTCCTCTCTCTCCTCCCCTACCCTCCCCTCGACCCTCACCTCCCCCTTCCATCACCCCCCCTCTACCTCTCTCCCCTGCATGTACCACCCTACCTGACCTAAATCCCCGGCTAATCTTGACCCGCATAGCTATCCCGGCCACCCCAAGACCCTCTCCCCCTCCCCACACCCACACAACACCTCTCTGTCTTCCCACAACACCCCCCACGAATCCCCGTTCTTCCCAAACCACAGGTCCACAACAGAAGACTCCCAGAAGGACACCCACGCCAGGACCCAACACACTACTCAGGGGAATAGTAGTCCAAGCCCAAGTGATCCAGGGAGCGGAAGATCTAAACATGAGCCTGGTAGAATTCCCGGAATTAACAGCAGCGCCAAAGAAGACCCCACCTAGGAAACAGAGGAAGCAAAGGAGCCCTAATAAAACACGGGAGGACCCGGATCGGATCTTGCCAGTGCCAACCCAAACCACGGAGACTCGACCCAGCCCAGACAGCACAACCCGCGGGGAAGGACACACAGAAGACAGCCCAAGACGAGGACCACCGCAAGAGACCAGGCAGGCACAGCCCTTAGGTAGACCCTACAGACACCTAGAATCGAAACAGGACTGGAATTGCCACGTAAAGGAGAAAATCTTAGTCTTGGGGGACTCCAACCTATGCAAAATTCCGCCATTTGCCAGAAGCGACATCCAAGTCGAGTGCTATCCAGGAATGAAACTCCACACTTGCCTAGATCTCCTGAAAGCCATCAAGGTACCACATCCCCAGGTAAGACACCTACTCCTATCAGTGGGAATCAATAACAGGCAGTATGATGCAGCAACAACAGCTCCAAGAACGCTGTCACAAATCAGATATTGGGCAGAGAACATTTTCCCAGGGGCAAAAACCCACATAGCTTTAATTAACTACTCAAAAGGACTCCCAAGGAAGGACCAGCTGAAATTGGATAAACTAAACAGAGAAATCAGGGAAGGACCACATATCCCCAAATTGGACGAAGAGGAATTCCAGACTGGTCCTGATGACATACATTGGTCATCTGAAACTGCACAAAAAATGTTTCAACATTGGATTACTAGTTTAAACTACTAAGCCCTTCAAGCCAAATACAGACAGGGCTAAAAACAAGTATAATAAATTTATCACACTACTTTAGACCCAACCAAGCTCAAAAAGAGATACTAGAAAAAGGCCTGTCATTTGTACCCACTGTAGACATTTACAAACAACAGACAAAACGTTTGAAAAAAGATGTTTCAGATTACCACAGGAGATTAAAATTAGCCACCCACTTTGGACTGGAACAAAGGCAAGAGAGAACTCCATTCCAGCCAAAATCCTCCTGGGAACCAACGGAGGATTCTCTACCAGCCAGCCTCACACAACTTCTCCTACAAGACAGTGGGACATTAGACAGAATTCCAGGACACCTGAAGGAATCAGACAATCTAACCAAACAACAGGTAAGCGCTCTCAGACAACTGGCTAAAAATGAGGACATTATAATCAAACCAGCTGATAAAGGCTCCTCGGTAGTAATTATGGATAGACACCAGTACATTTTCGAAGCGGAGAGACAGCTCGGTAACACCAACCATTACAGAGTATTAACAACACCAATGTATAAAGACACGGAACTTGAAGCCAAAAGGATTGTTAAACAGATGAGAACAAAAAAGATTATTAATAGCAAACAGGAAACCTATCTCCTGGGGCAGGACACACCACGCGCCAGAGTGTTTTATCTATTACCAAAAATACATAAAGATCCCAGCTCGTGGACAATTCCTTTTGAAGTCCCACCGGGCAGACCAATAGTCTCAGACTGTGGGAGTGAAACTTACCACACAGCGGAGTTTGTGGAATACTTCCTGAACCCTTTATCAACCCGACACGCTAGCTATGTAAAAGACACATATGACTTTGTAGAGAAAATCAAAAAAATAATAATGCCAAAAACAGCATTCTTATTTTCAATAGATATAGACAGCCTTTACACAAACATTGACACGGCAGCGGGCTTAAAAGCGGTGCAAGAAGTCTTCAACAAATATCCAGACCCTGGACGCCCGGATGAAGAACTTTTGCAACTTTTAAAGCTCAATCTGACCAAAAATGACTTCCAATTTAATAACAAATTCTACCTACAAATCAGGGGCACGGCCATGGGAAAACGTTTTGCACCGAGTTATGCAAATTTGTATATGGCCAATTGGGAACAAACAGCACTGGAAAAATGCACCCTAAAGCCAACACATTATTTTAGATACCTGGATGACATATTTGGGATTTGGGAACACTCCAGGGAGGCATTTGAGGATTTTATCAAAACCTTAAACACTCACCACGAATCCATCACAATCAAATATGTCACAGATCCAGAGAAAATAGATTTTTTGGACGTGTCGGTCTACAAAGGACCACTCTTCCACACTAATGGCAAATTAGACCTTAAAGTCTTTTTCAAAGAAACAGACACCCATGCACTATTACACAGATCGTCCTTCCACCCACAACACTGTTACACAGGGATTGTGAAATCACAACTCTTAAGATTTCACAGAATTTGCACACAAGAACAGGATTTTAAAATAGCTTGCAAAACACTCTTTACTGCCCTACGAGACAGAGGGTACACACGCACCTTCCTGAGGAAAGCCCAGAACACCTTCCTGGAGATCAAAGACAGATACCAGGGCCCACAATTGGCACTCGTAACCACTTATTCCTCACAAAGTAAACTGGCAAACACCAGAATAAAAAGAAATTTTCAGAACAGGGCAGACACACTACTAGAGGGTTGCAAAATAATCTCGGCCTATAGGAAAAACAAAAATCTCAAAGATTATTTAGTCCACAGCAATCTTAAAAGCTCCAACACACCAATTAAAAGAACACCAAACTATTTTGAGATGACCCAAATGGTGACTAACAGACAAAACCAAAGGGTTTTTGGCATCACACAAAATATACAGGCCAACACCAAAAACTGTGTGTACCTAATCACTTGTAGCAAGTGCAATCTACAATATGTAGGAGAAACAGGAAACAGCATTCTCACTAGATTAGCACAACACAGATATAATATCAACAATGGGAAAAAGACACACTTAGTAGTGGTTCAACATTTTATGTCACATGGCCTAACATCACTAAAGGTGTCTGGATTGCAACACAATCCAAATTGGTCAGTGGGACAGAGAAAACATAACGAAAAACAATGGATCAACAGGCTAAGCACAGCCTTCCCAGAGGGACTGAATATGGCCACCTCTTAAAACCTAAAATTTAGCCACTTGATAAATTAGAGCACTAGGTGGAATCAGTGAAGAATCCTACATTCTAAATCCCAAAACCTAACCCTAACCCTAAACCCTAACCCTAACCTTAACCTGAGTGGAGGGTGATTAGGCGGGTGAACTCAGTGAAGGGTAATTATTAGGTTTAAAGAATCAGTGGATACTTTTAAATCCTAAAGCCTATACCTAAACTCTAAACCCTAACCCTAACCTGAGTGGAGGGTGATTAGGCAGGTGAACTCAGTGGAGGAGAATTATTAGATTTAAAGAATCAATGGAGACTTTTAAATCCTAAAGCCTATACCTACACTCTGAACCCTAACCCTAACCTGAGTGGAGGGTGATTAGGCAGGTGAACTCAGTGGAGGAGAACCATTAGAGGTTATCAAAGACTGGGGACCACTTAAGGTAATCAGAGGGAAATGATTACTGGGTCAACTCAATTGGCACACCTCTCAAACCCCCCCTATAACCTAAAGTGCCCTTACTGGCAAACAGAACTTCACACCCACAGGTGTAAAGGGAACTCCCCTCTATTAAGAACAGCCCACTCAACCCTTCAAAGGGAGAAAGGGGAGGGAAAATTAGAGCAATTGGAAAGATTACACCAAAATGAACTTTGCCTATCAATGCAAAGATCTTTAGGACTTATAAAACTACAGTGATACAAAATAAATATAACTAAGTAGACCTAAAAGCAGTTCAAGTCAAAACCAAACTAACCTAAGATAAAATAGTTAGAACAGTCCCCAATGAATAGGTCCAGAATAGCTCACGTGAACCTATCCACTTAAAATAGATAGAATTAAACTGAAAGACTTAAATGGAAGAAAAAACACAATCTAAATCCAGTTCAAACAAACTAAACTTTGAAGAATATAGTAATCACAGCCCATTGGGATATATACACAGAAGGGAACTCAAAGTTATACTTTCCCTCAAATTAGATTTAAACCATTCAAGGGAATAATGACAAAAAGATAAAGTTAACTAGAATTAAAATAAATAAGGGTAACCTGATGTATATTAATTCTAGAAGTAAAATAAAAATAAACTTAAAAGTGAAACTGGAGTTCAGAAAGAAACCTAACTCCTTAAAAATTGGAATAAATAAAAGTTAGGAACGGGATATTTAAATATAAAGAAGCTAAAGTGAAAAACTTAATTGGATAAAAAAACAAACAGCCCATATAAGGGTAACTTAAAATAGAGATAAAAAACAAATAAATAGGCAATAGATAATAGACAAAATAGGAGCTTTTAGAATCAACACTTTGGTATGCGGTCTAAAGTGGACGGACTCAGGGATATGGACGCCCCTGCCATGCATAGCCTAGTGAACATACAATTCCCAAAATATAATCCACAATATAACTTAGTCTTAGACATTCATTTAAACAAAGCAAAACCCTTAAAAACAGACTTTCTTTCAAATGAAGATGGCGAATGCAAAAATTCTTTAATCTGTTTTTTTATGTCAAGACGCCTTGACTGAAAACATTTTACTGAAGTCCCGGCGAAGAAGTCCTCCGCTAATCCTATCCTAACCAGCTAGTACCTCTAAACATTTGGAAGAAAGTCTACCTCCTTCTTAAAAAACTTAAAAAAGTAAAATCTCACAAAAGAGAGAATAAAAACACAAAGCCTTGTACACCCCTGAAGCAACTAGCAAGAATGAGGAAATAAGACCACACCCCCAGAATCCTGATTGGACAAAGGCCAAACGAGCCACACCCACCAACCAGATGATAGGCCTGCTATAAACTAAGCCACGCCCACCTCTCAGTGCATAAATACAGAGGGTCCAGCAACACAAAAATCATTCTTTCAGAAGAATCAACCGCTTGAGGAAGGACCAGATCGTCCGAAACGTCGCGAATATGAATCAACTAGGAGCAAACCGATATCACAGAACAAAGAACCAGGAGAGGCCTGGTCCATGGAGCAGACCGCCCCCTCAACCAGGGATGAGAGATCAGACTTGGAGCCACAGAGGAGATCACCATTACCCTGAGGGCCATGGAAATCACTGGAGCCAGTATACCCACCACAACCACCGGTTTCGAACGGACCGCTGGAGACAACAGACCCACTGGCCTCCATGGAATTGGAACCAAAGGATCCAGCCAGAACAGAGACAGGACCCCAGAGTACCACACCCTCGCACCGGTCAAAACCAAAGACCAGGCTCCCGAGGGTACATAAACCAGACAGGTACAGAGGGCCAGAACACACACACACACATAGACCCCCTTGAAAGGGACCAATTCCTGAAAACAATTAGATTGTTAAACAAACTCATAGTCTCCACACATCACCTTCAGAACATAACAGGTTCTGAAAAGGTGCCAGCCAGCATAGCCAAAAAAACACAAGAATTAATGACCTTAATTAAACCGGCACAGCCAAGCCCAAACACCACCCTTATGCTGGAAGGGAATGCAAAAAATTGGGAATACTCCACACTTCTGATTCTTGAGAATCACTACATGGCACATTTAGCAGAAATCAAACAACAGCTTGCCGACTGCTTAACAGAGGAATGGAAAAAAGCTTTTTCCATAGCGATCAAATGGGCTAGAAAAAATCTAGGCAAAAGATTAAGACAAACAGACATAGATCTAGCCCAGACAAGTATCACTGAGCTGAGAACGGTCACACAAAACCCCCCCCCCACACCCTCCTCTCCCCACCTCTCCCCTCCTCCCTCTCCCTCTCCTCCTCTCTCTCCTCCCCTACCCTCCCCTCGACCCTCACCTCCCCCTTCCATCACCCCCCCTCTACCTCTCTCCCCTGCATGTACCACCCTACCTGACCTAAATCCCCGGCTAATCTTGACCCGCATAGCTATCCCGGCCACCCCAAGACCCTCTCCCCCTCCCCACACCCACACAACACCTCTCTGTCTTCCCACAACACCCCCCACGAATCCCCGTTCTTCCCAAACCACAGGTCCACAACAGAAGACTCCCAGAAGGACACCCACGCCAGGACCCAACACACTACTCAGGGGAATAGTAGTCCAAGCCCAAGTGATCCAGGGAGCGGAAGATCTAAACATGAGCCTGGTAGAATTCCCGGAATTAACAGCAGCGCCAAAGAAGACCCCACCTAGGAAACAGAGGAAGCAAAGGAGCCCTAATAAAACACGGGAGGACCCGGATCGGATCTTGCCAGTGCCAACCCAAACCACGGAGACTCGACCCAGCCCAGACAGCACAACCCGCGGGGAAGGACACACAGAAGACAGCCCAAGACGAGGACCACCGCAAGAGACCAGGCAGGCACAGCCCTTAGGTAGACCCTACAGACACCTAGAATCGAAACAGGACTGGAATTGCCACGTAAAGGAGAAAATCTTAGTCTTGGGGGACTCCAACCTATGCAAAATTCCGCCATTTGCCAGAAGCGACATCCAAGTCGAGTGCTATCCAGGAATGAAACTCCACACTTGCCTAGATCTCCTGAAAGCCATCAAGGTACCACATCCCCAGGTAAGACACCTACTCCTATCAGTGGGAATCAATAACAGGCAGTATGATGCAGCAACAACAGCTCCAAGAACGCTGTCACAAATCAGATATTGGGCAGAGAACATTTTCCCAGGGGCAAAAACCCACATAGCTTTAATTAACTACTCAAAAGGACTCCCAAGGAAGGACCAGCTGAAATTGGATAAACTAAACAGAGAAATCAGGGAAGGACCACATATCCCCAAATTGGACGAAGAGGAATTCCAGACTGGTCCTGATGACATACATTGGTCATCTGAAACTGCACAAAAAATGTTTCAACATTGGATTACTAGTTTAAACTACTAAGCCCTTCAAGCCAAATACAGACAGGGCTAAAAACAAGTATAATAAATTTATCACACTACTTTAGACCCAACCAAGCTCAAAAAGAGATACTAGAAAAAGGCCTGTCATTTGTACCCACTGTAGACATTTACAAACAACAGACAAAACGTTTGAAAAAAGATGTTTCAGATTACCACAGGAGATTAAAATTAGCCACCCACTTTGGACTGGAACAAAGGCAAGAGAGAACTCCATTCCAGCCAAAATCCTCCTGGGAACCAACGGAGGATTCTCTACCAGCCAGCCTCACACAACTTCTCCTACAAGACAGTGGGACATTAGACAGAATTCCAGGACACCTGAAGGAATCAGACAATCTAACCAAACAACAGGTAAGCGCTCTCAGACAACTGGCTAAAAATGAGGACATTATAATCAAACCAGCTGATAAAGGCTCCTCGGTAGTAATTATGGATAGACACCAGTACATTTTCGAAGCGGAGAGACAGCTCGGTAACACCAACCATTACAGAGTATTAACAACACCAATGTATAAAGACACGGAACTTGAAGCCAAAAGGATTGTTAAACAGATGAGAACAAAAAAGATTATTAATAGCAAACAGGAAACCTATCTCCTGGGGCAGGACACACCACGCGCCAGAGTGTTTTATCTATTACCAAAAATACATAAAGATCCCAGCTCGTGGACAATTCCTTTTGAAGTCCCACCGGGCAGACCAATAGTCTCAGACTGTGGGAGTGAAACTTACCACACAGCGGAGTTTGTGGAATACTTCCTGAACCCTTTATCAACCCGACACGCTAGCTATGTAAAAGACACATATGACTTTGTAGAGAAAATCAAAAAAATAATAATGCCAAAAACAGCATTCTTATTTTCAATAGATATAGACAGCCTTTACACAAACATTGACACGGCAGCGGGCTTAAAAGCGGTGCAAGAAGTCTTCAACAAATATCCAGACCCTGGACGCCCGGATGAAGAACTTTTGCAACTTTTAAAGCTCAATCTGACCAAAAATGACTTCCAATTTAATAACAAATTCTACCTACAAATCAGGGGCACGGCCATGGGAAAACGTTTTGCACCGAGTTATGCAAATTTGTATATGGCCAATTGGGAACAAACAGCACTGGAAAAATGCACCCTAAAGCCAACACATTATTTTAGATACCTGGATGACATATTTGGGATTTGGGAACACTCCAGGGAGGCATTTGAGGATTTTATCAAAACCTTAAACACTCACCACGAATCCATCACAATCAAATATGTCACAGATCCAGAGAAAATAGATTTTTTGGACGTGTCGGTCTACAAAGGACCACTCTTCCACACTAATGGCAAATTAGACCTTAAAGTCTTTTTCAAAGAAACAGACACCCATGCACTATTACACAGATCGTCCTTCCACCCACAACACTGTTACACAGGGATTGTGAAATCACAACTCTTAAGATTTCACAGAATTTGCACACAAGAACAGGATTTTAAAATAGCTTGCAAAACACTCTTTACTGCCCTACGAGACAGAGGGTACACACGCACCTTCCTGAGGAAAGCCCAGAACACCTTCCTGGAGATCAAAGACAGATACCAGGGCCCACAATTGGCACTCGTAACCACTTATTCCTCACAAAGTAAACTGGCAAACACCAGAATAAAAAGAAATTTTCAGAACAGGGCAGACACACTACTAGAGGGTTGCAAAATAATCTCGGCCTATAGGAAAAACAAAAATCTCAAAGATTATTTAGTCCACAGCAATCTTAAAAGCTCCAACACACCAATTAAAAGAACACCAAACTATTTTGAGATGACCCAAATGGTGACTAACAGACAAAACCAAAGGGTTTTTGGCATCACACAAAATATACAGGCCAACACCAAAAACTGTGTGTACCTAATCACTTGTAGCAAGTGCAATCTACAATATGTAGGAGAAACAGGAAACAGCATTCTCACTAGATTAGCACAACACAGATATAATATCAACAATGGGAAAAAGACACACTTAGTAGTGGTTCAACATTTTATGTCACATGGCCTAACATCACTAAAGGTGTCTGGATTGCAACACAATCCAAATTGGTCAGTGGGACAGAGAAAACATAACGAAAAACAATGGATCAACAGGCTAAGCACAGCCTTCCCAGAGGGACTGAATATGGCCACCTCTTAAAACCTAAAATTTAGCCACTTGATAAATTAGAGCACTAGGTGGAATCAGTGAAGAATCCTACATTCTAAATCCCAAAACCTAACCCTAACCCTAAACCCTAACCCTAACCTTAACCTGAGTGGAGGGTGATTAGGCGGGTGAACTCAGTGAAGGGTAATTATTAGGTTTAAAGAATCAGTGGATACTTTTAAATCCTAAAGCCTATACCTAAACTCTAAACCCTAACCCTAACCTGAGTGGAGGGTGATTAGGCAGGTGAACTCAGTGGAGGAGAATTATTAGATTTAAAGAATCAATGGAGACTTTTAAATCCTAAAGCCTATACCTACACTCTGAACCCTAACCCTAACCTGAGTGGAGGGTGATTAGGCAGGTGAACTCAGTGGAGGAGAACCATTAGAGGTTATCAAAGACTGGGGACCACTTAAGGTAATCAGAGGGAAATGATTACTGGGTCAACTCAATTGGCACACCTCTCAAACCCCCCCTATAACCTAAAGTGCCCTTACTGGCAAACAGAACTTCACACCCACAGGTGTAAAGGGAACTCCCCTCTATTAAGAACAGCCCACTCAACCCTTCAAAGGGAGAAAGGGGAGGGAAAATTAGAGCAATTGGAAAGATTACACCAAAATGAACTTTGCCTATCAATGCAAAGATCTTTAGGACTTATAAAACTACAGTGATACAAAATAAATATAACTAAGTAGACCTAAAAGCAGTTCAAGTCAAAACCAAACTAACCTAAGATAAAATAGTTAGAACAGTCCCCAATGAATAGGTCCAGAATAGCTCACGTGAACCTATCCACTTAAAATAGATAGAATTAAACTGAAAGACTTAAATGGAAGAAAAAACACAATCTAAATCCAGTTCAAACAAACTAAACTTTGAAGAATATAGTAATCACAGCCCATTGGGATATATACACAGAAGGGAACTCAAAGTTATACTTTCCCTCAAATTAGATTTAAACCATTCAAGGGAATAATGACAAAAAGATAAAGTTAACTAGAATTAAAATAAATAAGGGTAACCTGATGTATATTAATTCTAGAAGTAAAATAAAAATAAACTTAAAAGTGAAACTGGAGTTCAGAAAGAAACCTAACTCCTTAAAAATTGGAATAAATAAAAGTTAGGAACGGGATATTTAAATATAAAGAAGCTAAAGTGAAAAACTTAATTGGATAAAAAAACAAACAGCCCATATAAGGGTAACTTAAAATAGAGATAAAAAACAAATAAATAGGCAATAGATAATAGACAAAATAGGAGCTTTTAGAATCAACACTTTGGTATGCGGTCTAAAGTGGACGGACTCAGGGATATGGACGCCCCTGCCATGCATAGCCTAGTGAACATACAATTCCCAAAATATAATCCACAATATAACTTAGTCTTAGACATTCATTTAAACAAAGCAAAACCCTTAAAAACAGACTTTCTTTCAAATGAAGATGGCGAATGCAAAAATTCTTTAATCTGTTTTTTTATGTCAAGACGCCTTGACTGAAAACATTTTACTGAAGTCCCGGCGAAGAAGTCCTCCGCTAATCCTATCCTAACCAGCTAGTACCTCTAAACATTTGGAAGAAAGTCTACCTCCTTCTTAAAAAACTTAAAAAAGTAAAATCTCACAAAAGAGAGAATAAAAACACAAAGCCTTGTACACCCCTGAAGCAACTAGCAAGAATGAGGAAATAAGACCACACCCCCAGAATCCTGATTGGACAAAGGCCAAACGAGCCACACCCACCAACCAGATGATAGGCCTGCTATAAACTAAGCCACGCCCACCTCTCAGTGCATAAATACAGAGGGTCCAGCAACACAAAAATCATTCTTTCAGAAGAATCAACCGCTTGAGGAAGGACCAGATCGTCCGAAACGTCGCGAATATGAATCAACTAGGAGCAAACCGATATCACAGAACAAAGAACCAGGAGAGGCCTGGTCCATGGAGCAGACCGCCCCCTCAACCAGGGATGAGAGATCAGACTTGGAGCCACAGAGGAGATCACCATTACCCTGAGGGCCATGGAAATCACTGGAGCCAGTATACCCACCACAACCACCGGTTTCGAACGGACCGCTGGAGACAACAGACCCACTGGCCTCCATGGAATTGGAACCAAAGGATCCAGCCAGAACAGAGACAGGACCCCAGAGTACCACACCCTCGCACCGGTCAAAACCAAAGACCAGGCTCCCGAGGGTACATAAACCAGACAGGTACAGAGGGCCAGAACACACACACACACATAGACCCCCTTGAAAGGGACCAATTCCTGAAAACAATTAGATTGTTAAACAAACTCATAGTCTCCACACATCACCTTCAGAACATAACAGGTTCTGAAAAGGTGCCAGCCAGCATAGCCAAAAAAACACAAGAATTAATGACCTTAATTAAACCGGCACAGCCAAGCCCAAACACCACCCTTATGCTGGAAGGGAATGCAAAAAATTGGGAATACTCCACACTTCTGATTCTTGAGAATCACTACATGGCACATTTAGCAGAAATCAAACAACAGCTTGCCGACTGCTTAACAGAGGAATGGAAAAAAGCTTTTTCCATAGCGATCAAATGGGCTAGAAAAAATCTAGGCAAAAGATTAAGACAAACAGACATAGAGCCCAGACAAGTATCACTGAGCTGAGAACGGTCACACAAAACCCCCCCCCCACACCCTCCTCTCCCCACCTCTCCCCTCCTCCCTCTCCCTCTCCTCCTCTCTCTCCTCCCCTACCCTCCCCTCGACCCTCACCTCCCCCTTCCATCACCCCCCCTCTACCTCTCTCCCCTGCATGTACCACCCTACCTGACCTAAATCCCCGGCTAATCTTGACCCGCATAGCTATCCCGGCCACCCCAAGACCCTCTCCCCCTCCCCACACCCACACAACACCTCTCTGTCTTCCCACAACACCCCCCACGAATCCCCGTTCTTCCCAAACCACAGGTCCACAACAGAAGACTCCCAGAAGGACACCCACGCCAGGACCCAACACACTACTCAGGGGAATAGTAGTCCAAGCCCAAGTGATCCAGGGAGCGGAAGATCTAAACATGAGCCTGGTAGAATTCCCGGAATTAACAGCAGCGCCAAAGAAGACCCCACCTAGGAAACAGAGGAAGCAAAGGAGCCCTAATAAAACACGGGAGGACCCGGATCGGATCTTGCCAGTGCCAACCCAAACCACGGAGACTCGACCCAGCCCAGACAGCACAACCCGCGGGGAAGGACACACAGAAGACAGCCCAAGACGAGGACCACCGCAAGAGACCAGGCAGGCACAGCCCTTAGGTAGACCCTACAGACACCTAGAATCGAAACAGGACTGGAATTGCCACGTAAAGGAGAAAATCTTAGTCTTGGGGGACTCCAACCTATGCAAAATTCCGCCATTTGCCAGAAGCGACATCCAAGTCGAGTGCTATCCAGGAATGAAACTCCACACTTGCCTAGATCTCCTGAAAGCCATCAAGGTACCACATCCCCAGGTAAGACACCTACTCCTATCAGTGGGAATCAATAACAGGCAGTATGATGCAGCAACAACAGCTCCAAGAACGCTGTCACAAATCAGATATTGGGCAGAGAACATTTTCCCAGGGGCAAAAACCCACATAGCTTTAATTAACTACTCAAAAGGACTCCCAAGGAAGGACCAGCTGAAATTGGATAAACTAAACAGAGAAATCAGGGAAGGACCACATATCCCCAAATTGGACGAAGAGGAATTCCAGACTGGTCCTGATGACATACATTGGTCATCTGAAACTGCACAAAAAATGTTTCAACATTGGATTACTAGTTTAAACTACTAAGCCCTTCAAGCCAAATACAGACAGGGCTAAAAACAAGTATAATAAATTTATCACACTACTTTAGACCCAACCAAGCTCAAAAAGAGATACTAGAAAAAGGCCTGTCATTTGTACCCACTGTAGACATTTACAAACAACAGACAAAACGTTTGAAAAAAGATGTTTCAGATTACCACAGGAGATTAAAATTAGCCACCCACTTTGGACTGGAACAAAGGCAAGAGAGAACTCCATTCCAGCCAAAATCCTCCTGGGAACCAACGGAGGATTCTCTACCAGCCAGCCTCACACAACTTCTCCTACAAGACAGTGGGACATTAGACAGAATTCCAGGACACCTGAAGGAATCAGACAATCTAACCAAACAACAGGTAAGCGCTCTCAGACAACTGGCTAAAAATGAGGACATTATAATCAAACCAGCTGATAAAGGCTCCTCGGTAGTAATTATGGATAGACACCAGTACATTTTCGAAGCGGAGAGACAGCTCGGTAACACCAACCATTACAGAGTATTAACAACACCAATGTATAAAGACACGGAACTTGAAGCCAAAAGGATTGTTAAACAGATGAGAACAAAAAAGATTATTAATAGCAAACAGGAAACCTATCTCCTGGGGCAGGACACACCACGCGCCAGAGTGTTTTATCTATTACCAAAAATACATAAAGATCCCAGCTCGTGGACAATTCCTTTTGAAGTCCCACCGGGCAGACCAATAGTCTCAGACTGTGGGAGTGAAACTTACCACACAGCGGAGTTTGTGGAATACTTCCTGAACCCTTTATCAACCCGACACGCTAGCTATGTAAAAGACACATATGACTTTGTAGAGAAAATCAAAAAAATAATAATGCCAAAAACAGCATTCTTATTTTCAATAGATATAGACAGCCTTTACACAAACATTGACACGGCAGCGGGCTTAAAAGCGGTGCAAGAAGTCTTCAACAAATATCCAGACCCTGGACGCCCGGATGAAGAACTTTTGCAACTTTTAAAGCTCAATCTGACCAAAAATGACTTCCAATTTAATAACAAATTCTACCTACAAATCAGGGGCACGGCCATGGGAAAACGTTTTGCACCGAGTTATGCAAATTTGTATATGGCCAATTGGGAACAAACAGCACTGGAAAAATGCACCCTAAAGCCAACACATTATTTTAGATACCTGGATGACATATTTGGGATTTGGGAACACTCCAGGGAGGCATTTGAGGATTTTATCAAAACCTTAAACACTCACCACGAATCCATCACAATCAAATATGTCACAGATCCAGAGAAAATAGATTTTTTGGACGTGTCGGTCTACAAAGGACCACTCTTCCACACTAATGGCAAATTAGACCTTAAAGTCTTTTTCAAAGAAACAGACACCCATGCACTATTACACAGATCGTCCTTCCACCCACAACACTGTTACACAGGGATTGTGAAATCACAACTCTTAAGATTTCACAGAATTTGCACACAAGAACAGGATTTTAAAATAGCTTGCAAAACACTCTTTACTGCCCTACGAGACAGAGGGTACACACGCACCTTCCTGAGGAAAGCCCAGAACACCTTCCTGGAGATCAAAGACAGATACCAGGGCCCACAATTGGCACTCGTAACCACTTATTCCTCACAAAGTAAACTGGCAAACACCAGAATAAAAAGAAATTTTCAGAACAGGGCAGACACACTACTAGAGGGTTGCAAAATAATCTCGGCCTATAGGAAAAACAAAAATCTCAAAGATTATTTAGTCCACAGCAATCTTAAAAGCTCCAACACACCAATTAAAAGAACACCAAACTATTTTGAGATGACCCAAATGGTGACTAACAGACAAAACCAAAGGGTTTTTGGCATCACACAAAATATACAGGCCAACACCAAAAACTGTGTGTACCTAATCACTTGTAGCAAGTGCAATCTACAATATGTAGGAGAAACAGGAAACAGCATTCTCACTAGATTAGCACAACACAGATATAATATCAACAATGGGAAAAAGACACACTTAGTAGTGGTTCAACATTTTATGTCACATGGCCTAACATCACTAAAGGTGTCTGGATTGCAACACAATCCAAATTGGTCAGTGGGACAGAGAAAACATAACGAAAAACAATGGATCAACAGGCTAAGCACAGCCTTCCCAGAGGGACTGAATATGGCCACCTCTTAAAACCTAAAATTTAGCCACTTGATAAATTAGAGCACTAGGTGGAATCAGTGAAGAATCCTACATTCTAAATCCCAAAACCTAACCCTAACCCTAAACCCTAACCCTAACCTTAACCTGAGTGGAGGGTGATTAGGCGGGTGAACTCAGTGAAGGGTAATTATTAGGTTTAAAGAATCAGTGGATACTTTTAAATCCTAAAGCCTATACCTAAACTCTAAACCCTAACCCTAACCTGAGTGGAGGGTGATTAGGCAGGTGAACTCAGTGGAGGAGAATTATTAGATTTAAAGAATCAATGGAGACTTTTAAATCCTAAAGCCTATACCTACACTCTGAACCCTAACCCTAACCTGAGTGGAGGGTGATTAGGCAGGTGAACTCAGTGGAGGAGAACCATTAGAGGTTATCAAAGACTGGGGACCACTTAAGGTAATCAGAGGGAAATGATTACTGGGTCAACTCAATTGGCACACCTCTCAAACCCCCCCTATAACCTAAAGTGCCCTTACTGGCAAACAGAACTTCACACCCACAGGTGTAAAGGGAACTCCCCTCTATTAAGAACAGCCCACTCAACCCTTCAAAGGGAGAAAGGGGAGGGAAAATTAGAGCAATTGGAAAGATTACACCAAAATGAACTTTGCCTATCAATGCAAAGATCTTTAGGACTTATAAAACTACAGTGATACAAAATAAATATAACTAAGTAGACCTAAAAGCAGTTCAAGTCAAAACCAAACTAACCTAAGATAAAATAGTTAGAACAGTCCCCAATGAATAGGTCCAGAATAGCTCACGTGAACCTATCCACTTAAAATAGATAGAATTAAACTGAAAGACTTAAATGGAAGAAAAAACACAATCTAAATCCAGTTCAAACAAACTAAACTTTGAAGAATATAGTAATCACAGCCCATTGGGATATATACACAGAAGGGAACTCAAAGTTATACTTTCCCTCAAATTAGATTTAAACCATTCAAGGGAATAATGACAAAAAGATAAAGTTAACTAGAATTAAAATAAATAAGGGTAACCTGATGTATATTAATTCTAGAAGTAAAATAAAAATAAACTTAAAAGTGAAACTGGAGTTCAGAAAGAAACCTAACTCCTTAAAAATTGGAATAAATAAAAGTTAGGAACGGGATATTTAAATATAAAGAAGCTAAAGTGAAAAACTTAATTGGATAAAAAAACAAACAGCCCATATAAGGGTAACTTAAAATAGAGATAAAAAACAAATAAATAGGCAATAGATAATAGACAAAATAGGAGCTTTTAGAATCAACACTTTGGTATGCGGTCTAAAGTGGACGGACTCAGGGATATGGACGCCCCTGCCATGCATAGCCTAGTGAACATACAATTCCCAAAATATAATCCACAATATAACTTAGTCTTAGACATTCATTTAAACAAAGCAAAACCCTTAAAAACAGACTTTCTTTCAAATGAAGATGGCGAATGCAAAAATTCTTTAATCTGTTTTTTTATGTCAAGACGCCTTGACTGAAAACATTTTACTGAAGTCCCGGCGAAGAAGTCCTCCGCTAATCCTATCCTAACCAGCTAGTACCTCTAAACATTTGGAAGAAAGTCTACCTCCTTCTTAAAAAACTTAAAAAAGTAAAATCTCACAAAAGAGAGAATAAAAACACAAAGCCTTGTACACCCCTGAAGCAACTAGCAAGAATGAGGAAATAAGACCACACCCCCAGAATCCTGATTGGACAAAGGCCAAACGAGCCACACCCACCAACCAGATGATAGGCCTGCTATAAACTAAGCCACGCCCACCTCTCAGTGCATAAATACAGAGGGTCCAGCAACACAAAAATCATTCTTTCAGAAGAATCAACCGCTTGAGGAAGGACCAGATCGTCCGAAACGTCGCGAATATGAATCAACTAGGAGCAAACCGATATCACAGAACAAAGAACCAGGAGAGGCCTGGTCCATGGAGCAGACCGCCCCCTCAACCAGGGATGAGAGATCAGACTTGGAGCCACAGAGGAGATCACCATTACCCTGAGGGCCATGGAAATCACTGGAGCCAGTATACCCACCACAACCACCGGTTTCGAACGGACCGCTGGAGACAACAGACCCACTGGCCTCCATGGAATTGGAACCAAAGGATCCAGCCAGAACAGAGACAGGACCCCAGAGTACCACACCCTCGCACCGGTCAAAACCAAAGACCAGGCTCCCGAGGGTACATAAACCAGACAGGTACAGAGGGCCAGAACACACACACACACATAGACCCCCTTGAAAGGGACCAATTCCTGAAAACAATTAGATTGTTAAACAAACTCATAGTCTCCACACATCACCTTCAGAACATAACAGGTTCTGAAAAGGTGCCAGCCAGCATAGCCAAAAAAACACAAGAATTAATGACCTTAATTAAACCGGCACAGCCAAGCCCAAACACCACCCTTATGCTGGAAGGGAATGCAAAAAATTGGGAATACTCCACACTTCTGATTCTTGAGAATCACTACATGGCACATTTAGCAGAAATCAAACAACAGCTTGCCGACTGCTTAACAGAGGAATGGAAAAAAGCTTTTTCCATAGCGATCAAATGGGCTAGAAAAAATCTAGGCAAAAGATTAAGACAAACAGACATAGATCTAGCCCAGACAAGTATCACTGAGCTGAGAACGGTCACACAAAACCCCCCCCCCACACCCTCCTCTCCCCACCTCTCCCCTCCTCCCTCTCCCTCTCCTCCTCTCTCTCCTCCCCTACCCTCCCCTCGACCCTCACCTCCCCCTTCCATCACCCCCCCTCTACCTCTCTCCCCTGCATGTACCACCCTACCTGACCTAAATCCCCGGCTAATCTTGACCCGCATAGCTATCCCGGCCACCCCAAGACCCTCTCCCCCTCCCCACACCCACACAACACCTCTCTGTCTTCCCACAACACCCCCCACGAATCCCCGTTCTTCCCAAACCACAGGTCCACAACAGAAGACTCCCAGAAGGACACCCACGCCAGGACCCAACACACTACTCAGGGGAATAGTAGTCCAAGCCCAAGTGATCCAGGGAGCGGAAGATCTAAACATGAGCCTGGTAGAATTCCCGGAATTAACAGCAGCGCCAAAGAAGACCCCACCTAGGAAACAGAGGAAGCAAAGGAGCCCTAATAAAACACGGGAGGACCCGGATCGGATCTTGCCAGTGCCAACCCAAACCACGGAGACTCGACCCAGCCCAGACAGCACAACCCGCGGGGAAGGACACACAGAAGACAGCCCAAGACGAGGACCACCGCAAGAGACCAGGCAGGCACAGCCCTTAGGTAGACCCTACAGACACCTAGAATCGAAACAGGACTGGAATTGCCACGTAAAGGAGAAAATCTTAGTCTTGGGGGACTCCAACCTATGCAAAATTCCGCCATTTGCCAGAAGCGACATCCAAGTCGAGTGCTATCCAGGAATGAAACTCCACACTTGCCTAGATCTCCTGAAAGCCATCAAGGTACCACATCCCCAGGTAAGACACCTACTCCTATCAGTGGGAATCAATAACAGGCAGTATGATGCAGCAACAACAGCTCCAAGAACGCTGTCACAAATCAGATATTGGGCAGAGAACATTTTCCCAGGGGCAAAAACCCACATAGCTTTAATTAACTACTCAAAAGGACTCCCAAGGAAGGACCAGCTGAAATTGGATAAACTAAACAGAGAAATCAGGGAAGGACCACATATCCCCAAATTGGACGAAGAGGAATTCCAGACTGGTCCTGATGACATACATTGGTCATCTGAAACTGCACAAAAAATGTTTCAACATTGGATTACTAGTTTAAACTACTAAGCCCTTCAAGCCAAATACAGACAGGGCTAAAAACAAGTATAATAAATTTATCACACTACTTTAGACCCAACCAAGCTCAAAAAGAGATACTAGAAAAAGGCCTGTCATTTGTACCCACTGTAGACATTTACAAACAACAGACAAAACGTTTGAAAAAAGATGTTTCAGATTACCACAGGAGATTAAAATTAGCCACCCACTTTGGACTGGAACAAAGGCAAGAGAGAACTCCATTCCAGCCAAAATCCTCCTGGGAACCAACGGAGGATTCTCTACCAGCCAGCCTCACACAACTTCTCCTACAAGACAGTGGGACATTAGACAGAATTCCAGGACACCTGAAGGAATCAGACAATCTAACCAAACAACAGGTAAGCGCTCTCAGACAACTGGCTAAAAATGAGGACATTATAATCAAACCAGCTGATAAAGGCTCCTCGGTAGTAATTATGGATAGACACCAGTACATTTTCGAAGCGGAGAGACAGCTCGGTAACACCAACCATTACAGAGTATTAACAACACCAATGTATAAAGACACGGAACTTGAAGCCAAAAGGATTGTTAAACAGATGAGAACAAAAAAGATTATTAATAGCAAACAGGAAACCTATCTCCTGGGGCAGGACACACCACGCGCCAGAGTGTTTTATCTATTACCAAAAATACATAAAGATCCCAGCTCGTGGACAATTCCTTTTGAAGTCCCACCGGGCAGACCAATAGTCTCAGACTGTGGGAGTGAAACTTACCACACAGCGGAGTTTGTGGAATACTTCCTGAACCCTTTATCAACCCGACACGCTAGCTATGTAAAAGACACATATGACTTTGTAGAGAAAATCAAAAAAATAATAATGCCAAAAACAGCATTCTTATTTTCAATAGATATAGACAGCCTTTACACAAACATTGACACGGCAGCGGGCTTAAAAGCGGTGCAAGAAGTCTTCAACAAATATCCAGACCCTGGACGCCCGGATGAAGAACTTTTGCAACTTTTAAAGCTCAATCTGACCAAAAATGACTTCCAATTTAATAACAAATTCTACCTACAAATCAGGGGCACGGCCATGGGAAAACGTTTTGCACCGAGTTATGCAAATTTGTATATGGCCAATTGGGAACAAACAGCACTGGAAAAATGCACCCTAAAGCCAACACATTATTTTAGATACCTGGATGACATATTTGGGATTTGGGAACACTCCAGGGAGGCATTTGAGGATTTTATCAAAACCTTAAACACTCACCACGAATCCATCACAATCAAATATGTCACAGATCCAGAGAAAATAGATTTTTTGGACGTGTCGGTCTACAAAGGACCACTCTTCCACACTAATGGCAAATTAGACCTTAAAGTCTTTTTCAAAGAAACAGACACCCATGCACTATTACACAGATCGTCCTTCCACCCACAACACTGTTACACAGGGATTGTGAAATCACAACTCTTAAGATTTCACAGAATTTGCACACAAGAACAGGATTTTAAAATAGCTTGCAAAACACTCTTTACTGCCCTACGAGACAGAGGGTACACACGCACCTTCCTGAGGAAAGCCCAGAACACCTTCCTGGAGATCAAAGACAGATACCAGGGCCCACAATTGGCACTCGTAACCACTTATTCCTCACAAAGTAAACTGGCAAACACCAGAATAAAAAGAAATTTTCAGAACAGGGCAGACACACTACTAGAGGGTTGCAAAATAATCTCGGCCTATAGGAAAAACAAAAATCTCAAAGATTATTTAGTCCACAGCAATCTTAAAAGCTCCAACACACCAATTAAAAGAACACCAAACTATTTTGAGATGACCCAAATGGTGACTAACAGACAAAACCAAAGGGTTTTTGGCATCACACAAAATATACAGGCCAACACCAAAAACTGTGTGTACCTAATCACTTGTAGCAAGTGCAATCTACAATATGTAGGAGAAACAGGAAACAGCATTCTCACTAGATTAGCACAACACAGATATAATATCAACAATGGGAAAAAGACACACTTAGTAGTGGTTCAACATTTTATGTCACATGGCCTAACATCACTAAAGGTGTCTGGATTGCAACACAATCCAAATTGGTCAGTGGGACAGAGAAAACATAACGAAAAACAATGGATCAACAGGCTAAGCACAGCCTTCCCAGAGGGACTGAATATGGCCACCTCTTAAAACCTAAAATTTAGCCACTTGATAAATTAGAGCACTAGGTGGAATCAGTGAAGAATCCTACATTCTAAATCCCAAAACCTAACCCTAACCCTAAACCCTAACCCTAACCTTAACCTGAGTGGAGGGTGATTAGGCGGGTGAACTCAGTGAAGGGTAATTATTAGGTTTAAAGAATCAGTGGATACTTTTAAATCCTAAAGCCTATACCTAAACTCTAAACCCTAACCCTAACCTGAGTGGAGGGTGATTAGGCAGGTGAACTCAGTGGAGGAGAATTATTAGATTTAAAGAATCAATGGAGACTTTTAAATCCTAAAGCCTATACCTACACTCTGAACCCTAACCCTAACCTGAGTGGAGGGTGATTAGGCAGGTGAACTCAGTGGAGGAGAACCATTAGAGGTTATCAAAGACTGGGGACCACTTAAGGTAATCAGAGGGAAATGATTACTGGGTCAACTCAATTGGCACACCTCTCAAACCCCCCCTATAACCTAAAGTGCCCTTACTGGCAAACAGAACTTCACACCCACAGGTGTAAAGGGAACTCCCCTCTATTAAGAACAGCCCACTCAACCCTTCAAAGGGAGAAAGGGGAGGGAAAATTAGAGCAATTGGAAAGATTACACCAAAATGAACTTTGCCTATCAATGCAAAGATCTTTAGGACTTATAAAACTACAGTGATACAAAATAAATATAACTAAGTAGACCTAAAAGCAGTTCAAGTCAAAACCAAACTAACCTAAGATAAAATAGTTAGAACAGTCCCCAATGAATAGGTCCAGAATAGCTCACGTGAACCTATCCACTTAAAATAGATAGAATTAAACTGAAAGACTTAAATGGAAGAAAAAACACAATCTAAATCCAGTTCAAACAAACTAAACTTTGAAGAATATAGTAATCACAGCCCATTGGGATATATACACAGAAGGGAACTCAAAGTTATACTTTCCCTCAAATTAGATTTAAACCATTCAAGGGAATAATGACAAAAAGATAAAGTTAACTAGAATTAAAATAAATAAGGGTAACCTGATGTATATTAATTCTAGAAGTAAAATAAAAATAAACTTAAAAGTGAAACTGGAGTTCAGAAAGAAACCTAACTCCTTAAAAATTGGAATAAATAAAAGTTAGGAACGGGATATTTAAATATAAAGAAGCTAAAGTGAAAAACTTAATTGGATAAAAAAACAAACAGCCCATATAAGGGTAACTTAAAATAGAGATAAAAAACAAATAAATAGGCAATAGATAATAGACAAAATAGGAGCTTTTAGAATCAACACTTTGGTATGCGGTCTAAAGTGGACGGACTCAGGGATATGGACGCCCCTGCCATGCATAGCCTAGTGAACATACAATTCCCAAAATATAATCCACAATATAACTTAGTCTTAGACATTCATTTAAACAAAGCAAAACCCTTAAAAACAGACTTTCTTTCAAATGAAGATGGCGAATGCAAAAATTCTTTAATCTGTTTTTTTATGTCAAGACGCCTTGACTGAAAACATTTTACTGAAGTCCCGGCGAAGAAGTCCTCCGCTAATCCTATCCTAACCGCACGCGGAAGCCACTAGTCGGAGTGGCGAGATGTCGGCATGGAAGACTGTTACCACCCAACACGTACCTCCTCTTATTCTCTATGTAATCACTACTATAAAAGATGGACTGAAATGTAACTAACTTTAGTGTGTGTCAGAGGCCGAAGGGTCGCCTGTGGGGACCTCAGGGTCTCCATAGAAAACTGCTTGTACTCTGTTTGTTCCATGAAATAAATCCGAAGCAACGAACCTCACTATGGAGTGATGACTCAAATCCATTCTTCAAACATCTATTCACATCTCTGGAACATCAAACTAACTTTACAATATGGCGTTGTTGGCAATTAGTAGTGCATTAAAACCTGTATGTCTGTGGTTTTAAGATACCACAGGCTGTTCTTTGAGGAAGAGGAAACCCAAATGCACTGCACTGTGCTGCACGTAACAGTTAATACAAATTCTGAATGGAATCTGCAGCTTCCATCGCGGCAGTCAGCAGAGTAGCCCTGAAACATGACTGTCATGGCGCTACTTGTTCCTGTTTTTTTTGAAGATTTTACATTTACAACCAGCACATCTACACAAACGTTCAAATTTCAAATATAAACTGCTAAGCCCCCGGCCACGGATGTTACAAGTTAAAGCGCATGGGTTTAAATACCCGTATCTTCCGTATTATTCAATAAAAAGCTTTTTAATCCGATCACCGGCCATTTTCTTCGGATTTTCTCCAATGTCAACTACGCGCCCCTATCGGTTGGGAGGTGTATTGCACCCTGAGACATTATTAAAAATATAGAAAATGGCGGCGATCGGATTATAAAGCTTTTTATTGAACAATACAATATTGATACAATAACATACGGGTATTTAGACCCATGCGCTTTAACTTGTAACATCCGTGGCCGGGGGGGGGTCAGCACTTTATATTTGATATGAAAGTTTATGTAGACGTGCTGGTTGTAAATGTAAAACTTTCAAAAAACAGGATCAAGTAGCGCCATGACGCTTGTGACAGACGATCGTCATGCATTGTGAACCATGGCTACTCAGGGAGTTGCTATTTTTTAGGGCTGAAGTAGTTAGTCGTTTCGTAGTAAATAAGGTAGGAGACCAGCGGTGGTGGAAAGTAACTAAGTACATTTACTCAAGTACCGTAATTAGGTATAGTTGTGAGGTATTTTTTACTTTAGTGGAGTATTTCCAATTTACTTTTACTTCTACTCCACTACATCTGATCTCAGAGGCAAATATTGTACTTTTACTCCACCACAATGTTTTGCTAAGTTACTAGTTACTTTGTAGATTTTTAAGGTTTCGAGGCCAATAGGCTCGAAGCCTTATTACATCTGTAAGAGTTCATTATTCTTCCGCCGGTTTTGCCAGTTCTGGCCTAACCGCGTGGTCACTTTTTATGAAATTCGGCAATATGGTAGAGGGCTATGCCAAACGGCGAAAACCCGAAACTCACAAACATTGGCCAAAGGGTGGCGCTGTAGCACTCAATTGAAATATGCCAACTTTGAACAGGTACAACTCATGCCCTGTTTGACCCACAGCCATGAAACTTCGATGCACACATGCGTCTCCTCATGCCTAACAACTTTCACACTCTGACTTTTGACCTCTGACCTTTAGATCTCCCACCATTTCGAATTCTATGAAAAGCAGTAAAAAAGACTCTTCCTTCGTACAGATTGAGCAATCTGTACGAAACTGTATACACATGAACTTTGGACCAATGCCGACAGACGTGAGCAAGCGGATTTTCCATAAGTGAAAACGTTAAGCTTTTATAAGCCAATGAAAATTGCAGTTTTATGACAATTATTCATCTGCCCCTAAAACATACATGCAGACTCGCATTTGTTTGACACTTTGCAATATTGTAGAAGGTCATTCCAAGTATCACTGAAACCAATCTTACTCCAATTGGTCAAAGGGGGGCGCTATAGCAATTTTTTAAAAATGCAAACTTTAAACAGGCAAAAGTCATGCCTCGTTTGGCCGATAGCCGTTAAACCTGCTTACACATGTGCCTTGACTCATGAGGAACACATGTATCACTTTGACCAGCAAGCTCTGCCCTTAGATTGTCTGCAATTTTGAGCAGTTTGAAAAACATTTAAATCCAGGATTTCTGAGCAATTTGCGTGAAAGTGTGTCATGTGTGTGAACTCCCTTTTCGCTAGTTCAGGTGTGTAGGTTCAATAGCTTGATAGCTTAATCATCTGCTTTGAAACCACAGGGTTGCTGGTTCGAATCCCTCCTCAGGTAGACTTCATTATAATTGCATTGCACACAACATGACTGTATCAATGAGGAACATATCTATCACTTTGACCAGTAAGCTCCGCCCTTAGATTGTCTGCAATTTTGAGCAGTTTGAAAAACATTTAAATCCAGCATTTCTGAGCAATTTGCGTGAAAGTGTGTCATGTGTGTGAACTCCCTTTTCATCAGTTCGGGTCTGTTGGCCCAATGGCTTAATCATCTGCCTTGATACCACAGGGTCGCCGGTTCAAATCTCACCTCATGCAGACCTCAACTCAATTGCATTGCACACAACATGACTGTATCAATGAATAAACATGCAATTGTTAAATGAAGCGCTTATTGAGAGTAGTTGTTTTCAATGTATGATGTACTTCATTCCCTCTTTTGTTTTGTTTTGTTGGATTCTCCCTTCTCACTGACCAAGGCTGTGGATTGAATAGCTTGATCAAATCAGTGTTAGTCTCATGTGCCAAAGGTCCACGGTTCAAACCCCACTCGTCACAGTTTACATTTAAATTGCATTATACAAAACATGACCCTGTTAATTCAGACATGTGCAATTTTTAAACAATACCATGAATTGCTTTTGAGAGTAGTTGTTTTTTATGTATGACATACTTTCTTGTGAAAATAGCTGATCTACAATCTCACACCTTTTTAGATAGCAACGCGTTGTGAGCTTGTAGATCGACTATTTTCACTAGTTTCCATTCCAAAATGTATTGAGCAGTTTGAAAAACATTTAAACCAAGGATTTCTGAGCAATTTGCGTGAAACTGTGTAAAATAAATGTTTGAGGCCCTTTTTCACAGGTTCAGGTGTGTTGGTTCAATAGCTTGATCGCTTAATCATCTGCCTTGAAACCACAGGGTCGCCGGTTCAAATCCCACCTCATGTAGACTTATAATTGCATTGCACACAACATGACTGTATCAATAAATGCATGTGCAATTGTTAAAAATAACGAGAAATGTATACTTGAAAGTAGTTATTTTTAATGCATGACGTACTTCATTCGCCCTTTTGTTTTGTTTTGTTAGATTCTCCTTTCTCACTGTCTGATCCTGTGGATTCAATAGCTCCACCAGTAGAGTGTGAGCCTCATGTACCGAAGGTCCCTGGTTCAAATCCCACTGATTACAGTTTACATTTAAATTGCATTGTACAAAACATGACCCTGTTAATTCAGACATGTGCAACTTTTAAACAATAACATGAAATGCTTTTTTGAGATTAGTTTTTTTTTTTTATGTACAACATACTTTCTTGTGTAAATAGCCAATCTACAATCTCACAACTTTTCAGATAGCAACACATTGTCAGCTTGCAGATCAACTATTTTCACTACTTTCCATTCCAAGAACACAAAACAAAACTTTATTGCTAAATATTTGTCAACCAGTAATCTAGAGTAGTTAGCAAAACAGAGGCTTGGTTCATAACGGACTGAAAAACCTATAGATATCAACAGACACCATCAGGGAGGCTATATTTCTAGTTCAATAAGAAGAGAGGCAGCCTGTGAATCCATAGGTCGCTGGTTTGATCCCTGTCCCCAACAATGCATTGAGGTGATCATTATTTTGAATTCTTACTTTGTTACAAACATACTCCTGGTAGCCTGTCTGTCTTTCTGTCTGCCTCTCTCTCACTCTGTCACTGTCTGTCTGCCAATCTGCCACTCTGTCACTGTCTGCCAGTCTGCCAGTCTGCCACTCTGTCACTGTCTGTCTGTCTGTCTGCCAGTCTGCCACTCTGTCACTGTCTGTCTGTCTGCCAGTCTGCCACTCTGTCACTGTCTGTCTGTCTGCCAGTCTGCCACTCTGTCACTGTCTGTCTGTCTGCCAGTCTGCCACTCTGTCACTGTCTGTCTGTCTGCCAGTCTGCCACTCTGTCACTCTGTCACAGTCTGTCTGTCTGCCAGTCTGCCACTCTGTCACTGTCTGTCTGTCTGCCAGTCTGCCAGTCTGCCACTCTGTCACTGTCTGTCTGTCTGTCTGCCAGTCTGCCAGTCTGCCACTCTGTCACAGTCTGTCTATCTGCCAGTCTGCCACTCTGTCACTGTCTGTCTGTCTGCCAGTCTGCCAGTCTGCCACAGTCTGTCTGTCTGCCAGTCTGCCACTCTGTCACAGTCTGCCAGTCTGCCAGTCTGCCACTCTGTCACTGTCTGTCTGTCTGCCAGTCTGCCAGTCTGCCACTCTGTCACAGTCTGTCTGTCTGTCTGTCTGCCACTCTGTCACAGTCTGCCAGTCTGCCAGTCTGCCACTCTGTCACAGTCTGCCAGTCTGCCACTCTGTCACAGTCTGCCAGTCTGCCACTCTGTCACTGTCTGTCTGTCTGTCTGCCAGTCTGCCACAGTCTGTCTGTCTGCCAGTCTGCCACTCTGTCACAGTCTGCCAGTCTGCCACTCTGCCACTCTGTCACTGTCTGTCTGTCTGCCAGTCTGCCAGTCTGCCACTCTGTCACAGTCTGTCTGTCTGCCAGTCTGCCACTCTGTCACAGTCTGTCAGTCTGCCACTCTGTCACAGTCTGCCAGTCTGCCACTCTGTCACAGTCTGCCACTCTGTCACAGTCTGCCAGTCTGCCAGTCTGTCACAGTCTGCCAGTCTGCCACTCTGTCACTGTCTGTCTGTCTGTCTGCCAGTCTGCCAGTCAGCCACAGTCTGTCTGTCTGCCAGTCTGCCAGTCTGCCACAGTCTATCACAGTCTGCCAGTTTGCCAGTCTGCCACTCTGTCACAGTCTTCCAGTCTGCCAGTCTGCCAGTCTGCCACTATGTCACAGTCTGCCAGTCTGCCACTCTGCCACTCTGCCACTCTGCCAGTTTTCTCGAAACCGCTCATTGCTGCTTGCAGCTATATTTATTATTATTATTATTACTACAACATGACGTACAGTAACCACTTCAGCCCTTACATTTCGGCCATTTAAAAATAGCAGATCCACAAGCTCACAGTGAGCTTGTAGATCTGCTATTTTCAAAACATTTTTATATATTTTATACATTTGAAAACGTGTGAAATGGGACAGTCTGCATGAGTACTTTCTGCGTTTGGTACTTTCTGAATTCCGGACTTTAACTTGTAACAGAGAGTGTTTCTACATTGCAGTAGGCTATTATTGATAATTTTACTTAAGTAAAACAAGTACTTTTCCTGCACTGCAGACTAGTAGAAGGAGAAAGAACATTGCCAGGAGCTTAACTTTATAGTGAGGATAACGTTCCAAAAGTTATTTCACATCACAGCGCAGCATTTGAAAGCAGAGTTCAGCAGCAGCCTAATCGACGCACCTGCGCTTTATAAAAAAAAGGAAAGAGAAGCTGGACGGAACGCTCGCTGGTTGGTTGCAGTAAACGAATCAGGTGTCTCCAAATTCTTTATATCCAACTCCATCTTTTCCCCACCCAGTTGGAATCGAGCATTTCCATCAAATGGAAATGAGGAGGCGTGATTTGAAGAAAGCAGTCAATGAGAGCGTAGCTTTCCCATCTTTTGGGGGATTTAGGAAATGCTGAAACGTGATTGCACATTAGGTATCCAGACTATCCCTCTCCCGGCACCGCTAGAGATATGATAGTCCTAGTAGTGTCTGTTGATATATATAAGTCTTTCCGTCCCTGACGGACCAGGCCTTTGTTTTGCTTACTACTCTAGATCACTGGTTCCCTAACCATCTACCGATAGAGAAATTGTATGTCTCCTCGGAGCAGAAACCGGTGAAAGTAGCCGATCTACAAGCTCACAAAATGAATATCGTACATTGAAAAAACATACTCTCAAATAAGAATTTCATGTTATCTTTAACAATTGCACATGTATTAATTGACACATTCATGTTGTGTGAAATGCAACTTAAATGAAGTCTGCATCAAGTGAGGCTTGAACCAGCAGCGTTGAGATTGTACGGCACACGCTTAAGCGAGAAGCCATTGGACCAACAGACCAAAACCTGTGAAAAAGGAGGTCGCACAGAATGATACAGTTTCATGCAAATAGCTGAAAAATCCTGGTGTTTTTCAAACTGCTCAAAATTGCGGAAAATCTAAGGGCGGAGCTTACTGGTTAAAGTGATACATGTGTTCCTCATGAGTCAAGGCACAAGTTTAAGCAAGTTCACGACTTCGGCCAAACGAGGCATGACTTATGCCTGTTTAAAGTTTGCATTTTCAAAAAATTGCTATAGCATGCTATGCTATTTGGCCAATTGGAGTCAGATCGGTTTCAGTGATGTGTTAGGGGCAGATGAATAATTTTCATAAAACTGCAATAGTTAAAATCTATCTCCTCCTGGGATTTTTGAGTAATATGAAAGATAATATGAACGCGTTAATAATAAAGATATTAACGCGTTCATCAAAATATGATTTAAACTTTAAGGATCCCTGGCTAATAAGCGTTATATGCCTTAATACATTATAATTATCCTCCATAACAAACATTTTCAAAATTAAAAACATCTTAAATATTTTTTAAATAGTTAAAGGTAGGGTAAGTGATATTTTTTGGTTAAAACAAAAAGTATTTTGTTAAAAGGTTAAAATACTATATTTTGATAGTACTCATTGCTATAAAGCGTTCTTTCAGTAACAGGAGTCTCCCCGTCTCTCCAGCTCTTTAATAAACAGAAAATATTTTTTTCGGTAGGTGTCAAAATCTCAGCCAATCAGGAGAAAGTACCAATTTTTAAGCTTAATTTGTATAGTGTTCCAGTTCCAATTTTGCATGCTCATTTCTTAGTGTCATCACTTCCAATTTCACTTGTTTGATCTGTATCCTGATTGAGTTCTCTGTCCTGGTTGGATAAAATTGGAAATGAAACTGAAACTGAAACGAAAATGCATTTTCTGTTTTATAAAGATCTGGAGAGACAAGGAGACTCCTAATACTGAACAAACACTCTATAGTAATGAGTACTATCAGAATATAGAGCTATTTAACAATTATTTTAACCAACGCAAATCACTTACCCTACCTTTAATCTTTTAAAGAGGGACAACACCCGTAGCAAGTTGATGATGTCATTTACCCATGTGTGGTCCAGCCAATCTTCAAGCTCACAGCGTGTGTGTGTGTGTGTGTGTGTGTGTGTGTGTGTGTGTGTGTGTGTGTGTGTGTGTGCGTGCGTGCGTGCGTGCGTGCGTGCGTGTGTGTTTGCGCGCGCGCGCCCCGTGGTGTTTGGCGTGGTGTGGTGTGGTGTGGTGTGTGTGTGTGTGTGTGTGTGTGTGTGTGTGTGTGTGTGTGTGTGTGTGTGTGTGTGTGTGTGTGTGTGTGTATGCGCGCGCGTGTGTGTCTTTACTATAGGAAGTCATAAATTGTGGTGGTTTATGGGATGAATCTTAATACGTGCTTATTTTTTTGTGACCCAAATGAAAAGTGCTGCTGAGCTCTTGTAGTTTCTCTTTGTCCACTTGAGGGCGACATAGGCCGCATAATTACAACATAGTGGCCCTTCCAGCTCACTGTGTTATGAAACTCAACTAAACAATATAGCTGCAAGCAGCAATGAGCGGTTTCGAGAATAAGAGAGAGAGAGAGAGAGAGAGAGAGAGAGAGAGAGAGAGAGAGAGAGAGAGAGAGAGAGAGAGAGAGAGAGAGAGAGAGAGAGAGAGAGAGAGAGAGAGAGAGAGAGAGTGGCAGACAGACACTGACAGACTGGCAGACTGGCAGAGTGGCAGAGTGGCAGACTGGCAGAGTGGCAGACTGGACAGTGACAGAGTGACAGACAGACAGTGACAGAGTGGCAGACAGACACTGACAGACTGGCGGACAGACAGTGACAGAGTGGCAGACAGACACTGACAGACTGGCGGACAGACTGTGACAGACTGGCAGACTGTGACAGACTGGCAGACTGGCAGACTGGCAGACTGGCAGACTGTGACAGAGTTGCAGACTGGCAGACTGTGACAGACTGGCAGACTGGCAGACTGGCAGACTGTGACAGAGTGGCAGACTGGCAGACTGGCAGACTGTGACAGAGTGGCAGACTGTGACAGAGTGGCAGACTGGCAGACTGGCAGACTGGCAGACTGTGACAGACTGTGGCAGACTGGCAGACTGGCAGACAGACAGACTGTGGCAGACTGGCAGACAGACAGACAGTGACAGAGTGGCAGACTGGCAGACTGTGACAGACTGGCAGACTGGCAGACTGTGACAGAGTGGCAGACTGGCAGACTGTGACAGAGTGGCAGACTGTGGCAGACTGGCAGACTGTGACAGAGTGGCAGACTGGCAGACTGTGACAGAGTGGCAGACTGTGACAGAGTGGCAGACTGGCAGACTGGCAGACTGTGACAGAGTGGCAGACTGGCAGACTGGCAGACTGTGACAGAGTGGCAGACTGGCAGACAGACAGACTGTGAAAGAGTGGCAGACTGGCAGACTGGCAGACTGGCAGACAGACAGACAGTGGCAGACTGGTAGACTGTGACAGAGTGGCAGACTGGCAGACTGGCAGACTGTGACAGAGTGGCAGAGTGGCAGACTGGCAGACAGACAGACTGTGGCAGACTGGCAGACTGGCAGACAGACAGACAGTGACAGAGTGGCAGACTGGCAGACTGTGACAGAGTGGCAGACTGGCAGACTGTGACAGAGTGGCAGACTGGCAGACTGGCAGACTGTGACAGACTGGCAGACTGGCAGACTGGCAGACTGTGACAGAGTGGCAGGCAGACAGACAGACAGACAGACAGACAGACAGACAGACAGACAGACAGACAGACAGACAGACAGACAGACAGACAGACAGACAGACTGTGACAGACTGGCAGACTGGCAGACTGGCAGACAGACAGACAGTGACAGAGTGGCAGACTGGCAGACAGACAGACAGACAGTGGCAGACTGGCAGACTGGCAGACAGGCAGACAGTGACAGAGTGGCAGACTGGCAGACAGACAGACAGACAGACTGTGACAGAGTGGCAGACTGGCAGACTGGCAGACAGGCAGACAGTGACAGAGTGGCAGACTGGCAGACTGGCAGACAGACAGACAGTGACAGAGTGGCAGACTGGCAGACAGACAGACTGTGACAGAGTGACAGAGTGGCAGACTGGCAGACTGGCAGACAGACAGACAGTGACAGAGTGGCAGACTGGCAGACAGACAGACAGACAGACAGACAGACAGACAGTGACAGAGTGGCAGACTGGCAGACAGACAGACAGTGACAGAGTGGCAGACTGGCAAACAGACAGACAGTGACAGAGTGGCAGAGAGAGAGAGAGAGAGAGAGAGAGAGAGAGAGAGAGAGAGAGAGAGAGAGAGAGAGAGAGAGAGAGAGAGAGAGAGAGAGAGAGAAAAAAGAAAGAGAAAGAGAGAGGGAGAGAGAGAGAGAGAGAGGGAGAGAAAAGAAAGAGAGAGAGAGGGAGAGAGAGAGAGAGAGGCAGTGAGAAAGAGAGGCAGTAAGAGAGAGAGCGAGAGAGAAGAAGTGAACATGCATTAATTAACAAAGTCATGATTTGTGTTCAGTAAATTATATTTGGACCGGTTAAATTGGGGTTTGAACCAGGGACCTATAGACTTGTGGGTAGACAGTGTAAAGGATAAGGATAATTCCAGGTCCGTTCATGAAAGTCCTTGCGGTCTTGTTTCCAATGAGGGCCTGTGAGCAATTAGGGGTTAAGAGTCTTGCTCAGGGACAAATTTCATTTCATCGACACATTTGCTGTCCTGGCCTGGAATCGTACCTGGGGAAACCAGGGCCTCTGGCTCCTTAGGTGGGCTCACTAACCACTCAGCTATGGCCACAGTACAGACTGAGCCATTGGATAGACAGAATTGGATTTCATATGTGGTAAGTTATCATACAGCATGGGTTGCTTATTATATACATACAAGCTCATAACGCGTCACATTGTAGATCGGCTGTATGTGGTTACTGTAGGTGTTGTATTAATAATTACATCTGCAAAGTAACAAGTAACTAAAGCTGTCATCTGCTGTAATTGTAGTAGAGTAGAGTAGTAAAGTAAAAGTACCTAAAAATTGTACTGTGCATGTGGCAGGTGTGATTGGTGATGAGTGAGAGCAGGTGAGAGGGGTGGATCCAATCCATGGGAATAGGGGGAATTCCAAATGATGATCACCTCAACGCCTTGTTGGGGACAGGGATCGAACCAGCGACCTATGGATTCACAGGCTGCCTCTCTTCTCATTGAGCTAAAGATATGGCCTCCCTGATGGTGTCTGTTGATATCTATAGGTTTTTCCGTCCTATAGGTTCTTCCGGTGTGAGATTGTAGATCAGCTATTTTCACAAGAAAGTATGTCATACATAAAAAACAACTACTCTCAAAAGCATTTCATGTTATTGTTTAAAAATTGCACATGTCTGAATTAACAGGGTCATGTTTTGTACAATGCAATTTAAATGTAAACTGTGATGAGTGGGGTTTGAACCATGGACCTTTGGCACATGAGACTAACAGTGTATTGATCAAGCTATTCAATGCACAGCCTTAGTCAGTGAAAAAGGAGAATCCAACAAAACAAAACAAAAGAGGGAATGAAGTACGTCATACATTGAAAATAACTACTCTCAATAAGCATTTCATTTATCAATTGCATGTTTATTCATTGATACAATCATGTTGTGTGCAATGCAATTGAGTTGAAGTCTGCATGACGTGGGATTTGAACCGGCGACTCTGCGGTATCAAGGCAGATGATTAAGCCATTGGGCGAACAGACCTGTACTAGTGAAAAGGGAGTTCACACACATGACACACTTTCACGCAAATTAGTCAGAAATCCTGGATTTAAATGTTTTAAACTGCTCAAAATTGCAGACAATCTAAGGGCAGAGCTTACTGGTCAAAGTGATACATGTGTTCCTCATGAGTCAAGGCACATGTGTAAGCAGGTTTAACGGCTGTCGGCCAAACGAGGCATGACTTTTGCCTGTTTAAAGTTTGCATTTTCAAAAAATTGCTATAGCGCCCCCCTTTGACCAATTGGAGTAAGATTGGTTTCAGTGATACTTGGAATGACCCTCTACAATATTGCAAAGTGTCAAACAAATGTGAGTCTGCATGTATGTGTTAGGGGCAGATGAATAATTGTCATAAAACTGCAATTTTCATTGGCTTATAAAAGCTTAACGTTTTCACTTATGGAAAATCCGCTTGCTCACGTCTGTCGGCATTGGTCCAAAGTTCTTGTGTATACAGTTTCGTACAGATTGCTCAATCTGTACGAAGGAAGAGTCTTTTTTTACTGCTTTTTACTGCTTTTCATATAATTCAAAATGGTGGGAGATCTAAAGGTCAGAGGTCAAAAGTCAAACAGTGAAAGTTGTTTGGCATGAGGAGACGCATGTGTGCATCGAAGTTTCATGGCTGTGGGTCAAACAGGGCATGAGTTGTACCTGTTCAAAGTTGGCATATTTCAATTGAGTGCTACAGCGCCACCCTTTGGCCAATGGTTGTGAGTTTCGGGTTTTCGCCGTTTGGCATAGCCCTCTACCATATTGCCGAATTTCATAAAAAGTGACCACGCGGTTAGGCCAGAACTGGCAAATACGGTGGAAGAATAGCGAAAGCCTAGTATCCCAAGAAAGGCTTTGAGCCTGATGGCCTCAAAACCTTAAAAATCATGTTTGGCTTAATAATACTATTGTAAACACATATACATGTTTTAATGGAATATTACTGTTAACAGTAGCTAACAATAATAATGAAAACCATATGCATAAGCTACAGGGTAATAGTAATTTAAAAAATAATATAAAACTAGAAACAGTTAAAATATGGGAATAGGTCTGTATATATTCCAATGGTCAATGCACACGTATGTCAGATCAATTGACTAAGGAGAAAACAAATGCATGAGAATGTATTTTGTCCCCGTCCACTGATTGGTCATTTATGTCACTGTAGCACGTGCTGGATGAATTGGAGATTATTAATTTTTTTTGCCACATTCAACCCTAACCCATTCAAATTTTTGGGCAAGTATAGAAATGTTTGCCCTGTGAAACAGAAAACTGAAGAAAGAAAGAAAGAAAGAAAGAGAAAGAAAGAGAAAGAAAGAAAGAAAGAAAGAAAGAAAGAAAGAAAGAAAGAAAGAAAGAAAGAAGCTGCACACGCCTTCACCAGCAGGTGGCAGTAAACATCAAACCACTATCAGGATCAACTTTGACCGTGACGTCATTGTCAACCCGGAAGTAGATCCGTTGCATTGTTGAGTCACGCACAGGGTTGCCATGTGGGCTTATTATAAGCGACTTTGGGCTTGTTTTTCTGTGAAGTTGCTTGTAAATATTGGTATTTGCAGGTTGCGCTTATTTTTGGCTTGTTTCTAAAGTGTAGTTGCTTATTTGGGCTTGTTTCCTAATGTGGTTTAACCCAGTGGTTCTCAAACATTTTCATGGCAAGGACCCTTTCTGTCAATGTATATCTGTATTTGAATGAATTCCTGAGCATGGGCATTGCAATGGTATTAAACGCTTGAATGTGGTGTAAGTTGATTAGGGCGATCACCTCATCTGTCTCTCCTTTGCAGTGCTGGCAATGCTCTGTTAATTGGGAGGTGCCAAGTACTAGAGGAGAGGGCTGTTTGTGTCTATTTTATATTGTAGCTTTTCTAATTGTAGGCCTTAAAGTGACTTGTGAGTAAAGTGGCACGGTTATTTAAAATGGAAATGGTTTAAATGAATAGAATGGATGGTATTTGTATTTTATATATATTATGGGACATAATCCTGGACATTGTTTGCCTTGTTTAAGTTTATTGATACAAATTACTATGTGTTCTTGGTATGACCCACCTGCATTAAAATGGTGGTTGCAGTAGCTTAAACAGGTAAGTTTTGGCAGGCTACAGCACAGCCGGAGGCAGAGAGATGCTGGGGCCCTTCGTGGAAGTGTGTACTCCATTAGATAGATATACAGGTTGCTGTTCAGTTAGCCTTTTGCCTGTGTTTTGCAAAAGGCCCCCACCCCCCATCTTAAAATATTTTGTGCCTGGGACCCACACGATTTGAGTGTATATATTTTTGGGGATATTAGCCTATTTGTTTTTAAACATCCGTAGCCTAGTCGCTTCTTTTGGGCTTGTTTTCATTGACGACCTGGTTGCTTGTTTCTCTCACAAAATATGGCAACACTGGTCACGCACACAGAGAGCAGCTTAGCGTCGGTTTATCTTTGAATTGATTCCACAGGACGAAAATATTTCTGCTCTAAAACAACACTGGAACATCACACTACACACTGCAGGTTGGTAGCATCAACACACTGTGACTAAACCATTGGAACTTGCTATAAATCATCCTTTTAGGCCGTGGTGGTGCTTTCATTCAGTGGGGAAACAAAATACCTGCAAGTGAAGGAAAAGAAAGTGCCATTTAAACGACTCAAAACGTGTCAAATATGCCTGAATATAATAGTTGCTGTTCTGGTGGAAAACTCATTATGTCCTAGCTCCCATTACGAACCTCTCACTCCGCCAAAAAGGCGAAAAAGGTAATCCACGTACCCTTTGCGGCCGTTCCACCGATTCCGGTAGAGCTCGCAGTGGAACCTCATCTCGGGGCTGTATAGCGGAGTTAGAGGTTCGTAATGGTGCTAATGTCCTAAACCAGGGGTCATCAACTGGGGGGTCTGGGACCCCTAGGGGTCCTCAGAACAACTGCAGGGGGGGGGGGGGGCGGCAAACCTTTGTATTTTTACATTAACTACTTGAACCCTTGCGTCCCTATTCTGGGAGGAACATTAGCCGAAAATAGCCGATCTACAAGCTCACAACACGTCTGTTGTGAGCTTGTAGATCGGCTATTTTCGGCGAAGCTGTTTGGTGTACAGGAAAAAATGAGCAGACCAAGTACTGAGCCAATAAAGGTCAAGTTTACAAAGTATTGAGGGTTTAAATGGTTAAATGTCTGAAAATACACATTGAACATTAATCCAATATGTAGTGGGGGGTCTCTGCTTCATCTCTCTCAGCTAAGGGTCGTTGGCCCGAAAAACGTTTAAAGGACAACTTTAGTTTTTTACAACCAAGGTTTATGTTTTAGATTGTAATTAAAGTAAATCAAATATGAGTGTGAACATTTTTAAATGTACTGCTTTCTAGAGTTTTAGCAATTTTTGCGATCTTTTTTTACAGTGGGCGGGGGCATTCTGTCCGGTGGCTAAATATGTATTTTTCTACACAATAGCCCGGTGTTTTCTTTATTATTATTTACAGTAGCTCTTCTAACCCCCAATAACTTACATCTGGCCATCAAAGACCACAGGACCTTTTTTATTGTGTAAAAAAGGCATATTTAGCCACCGGACAGAATGCCCCCGCCCACTGTAAAAAATATCGCAAAAATTGCCAAAACTGTAGAAAGCAGTACATGAAAAAAAATTAACACTCATCTTTTATTTACTTTAATTACAAGCTAAAATATAAACCTTGGTTGTAAAAAACTAAAGTTGTCATTTAAGACCCCTGTCCCCTGTAAGAATACCACCCAACTCACTCCAAATCCAACTCACTCCATGAAGACTTAAGAAATATTCGCCCAACTCACTCCAGGGCTCGGCCAACTCACTCCAGGGCTGGGACAACTCCCTCCAGGACCAAAGACCAACTCCCTCCAGGACCAAAGCCAACTCACTCCAGGACCAAACCCAACTCACTCCATGCAATGTCACCAGTGTAATATTGGTTCAATGTGTCAGTGGTGTAAAGTAACTAAGTACATTAACTTAAGTACTGTACTTATGTACAATGTTGGGTATTTGTGCGTTATTTGAGTATTCCCAACTTCCAATGGTTTTACCTCTACTCCACTACATATTGGATCCACATATTGTTTTTTTACTCCACTAAATGTATTTGTTTTACTAGTTACTTTGCAGCTATAAATTATAATATTATTGTGTGTGTGTGTGTGTGTGTGTGTGTGTGTGTGTGTGTGTGTGTGTGTGTGTGTGTGTGTTTTTTCCCCCCATTTCATGCCATTTACATTATTCTTGGAATAATTAATTGACTTCATACAAATGACCCATTCACATCAACACCTTATCTGCATATATAGCCTATCACCTGGTCATTGCATAATGCAGGCACATGACCCATTAATCAACACCTCATTGTAATGGATGTTTCAAAAAACAGAATAGACCCCTTAACAGACGACGTCATACTGGCTGCGTGCAGCCAGTATGCGCGCAACGAAACCCATTATATCAGGTCTCGTTAGGACGCGTCTCACTAGCCAACACACACAAGAGGGGGTTGGGGTGTGCTGAAACCAGTGCACCCCGAAACAGGTTGGGAATTGATTGCGTGAAACAATCACCTGTGCGTCCAGGCTCAATGTTAGTAAACAAATAATTGGTCTATAGAGTTAAAAGTAACAAATTCCTCAATATTGTACTTAATTCCTCAATATTGTACTTAAGCACAAATGTCTTCCTCAATAATAATTTGTGGAGTGAGTTGTGCAAATTAAATTTGTGGAGTGAGTTGGCCAAGTGTGTGGAGGGAGTTGGCCAAGTGTGTGGAGTGAGTTGGGCAAGTGTGTGGAGTGAGTTGGGCTCTGCTGTGGAGGGAGATGTCTGAAGTGAGTTGGGCGCGATTTGGAGTGAGTTGGATTTGGAGTGAGTTGGGCTGTTACCCCCTGTAAAAAGCGAATCTGTGTTTTGAGCTTGTAGATCGGCTACTTTTTTATGTGACACTGCAGTGAATGACTTAAAACGTGCCAAATATATGCTTTAATGTTATTAACTAAACAACAGTCAAGAAGCATATTTATTACATCACCGAATCCACAGGGGGATAAATAACTAAATCGATTGGTCTGATTAACTGAGGAGACAGTTGGAAAATGGTGAGGCGGCACTTTTATTAATATAGTAAAACAATATGGTGCTATTCCTATTCTTTGATTTAACGCAATAGCATCTGCAAAGCTAAATAATAATTTATTTCATAGTGAAGAAGCCATAAACCTCCACAGAACCATACAGGACACTCTCTCTAGCTCTCTCTCTCGTTGACCAAATCTCGTTTACATATTGTTGATTCATTGCTGTTCTAAACTCTAAACCCGCAATGCGTGATGGGATGGCATTCATAGCAGCACCAAAACACATTCTTCAATGAACACATATAGGCTATGGCTATGCGACACACAAATTGACAGGTGGGTCGTGGTTGGTACAGGATCACACGCTAATAATTATAATGCTGCGATAATCGCTCCATGAAAATGCGTTTAGTGTTCATATGGCTGTGTATGGAAGACATGCAATAATATCCTGCTGCATTGTAATATGTTATTATGACTGGAATACCGATCCAATGTTCATCTTGAGTACTGCTGGTGATTGCACGGTGGGGAATTAGACTGGAGCAAGTGTCCATAATTATATTCGCCTACAGGGAAAAATGTCAATGACAATACTGTTAGTGTGATCTCTATGACAATTATATTTATCCTCCAATATTTTTGTTTTTGATGTTTTCATAAAACTTGACATAAAACTTAAGCTGAGGGGAAAGAATCTGCAACTGAGGGTGCCACGCCCCCTCTGGCACACCTGTGGGCTGGGCTGGGCCTGGATTAACCACTTAAGCCCGGGACTTGGTGCAAAAGTAGCAGATCTACAAGCTCACAACTCATTGCATCACACTACTGTGAGCTTGTAGATCAGCTATTTCTCGAGCGTAACCGTAACTGTCATACAACAGACTATAAATAATCAGGCTCCATCAGGGTACACTGTGGTAACTAACATACAGTGTTGTCGTTCTCGGGCATAAATCTTGTATCCATATTACATCCTTTAAGTTTTTATAGATTTTTTCGTAATATGTCAGTGTTAGGTAAAAGTTGCGAAAATAACCGATCGACAAGCTCACAATTGGGGCCATTTTGGAAAAATAAACACAAAATAAAACAAAATGACAAATAGGGACACCAAGTTGAAGGTTGTTAATTGGCTAATGAAAATACTTAAGAATTTGTCAATACATTCTAATATTGCGGCTAGCTTGAAGAGTATCCTGATAATGATAAAGCTGGGGTCTTCAACAGGGGTTATTACAGAGTTACTACAGGAGGGCGCCAACTAGTGGTTCTTTATTTCTGTCTCTTTCATGCTTTCTTTCTTTCATTCGTGCTTTCTTTCTTTCTTTTTACATTAACCACATGAACCCTATCATCCATTCTGGGCGGAACATTTGCAGAAAATTCCCTATCTACATGCCCACAATGCGTTGCACTGCCACACGTTGTGAGCTTGAAGATCGGTTATTTGTTGATGTAGAGCCCTCATTTCGGGGTGGGGGCCACATTGTGCCAAGCGTGACTTGATGAGGGCCGGACCAGTTACACCGACGCGTGTGCGTTCACTTACACTGCGGTCACTGGCTTTTTTTTTCAGACTGTTGCCCCAGTCTCACTCAGTTTAACTACTATATCACTTTACAATTTGTGTTCATATTACAGTTACAAGCTACAAGAAATGTGGTATGAGAGATTGGGAACAAATATACATGCAATGTTTGCTTAATAGGAAGTCAGTGGGAGTGGCGGGGAAGGGGGCGCATTAGAGTCATACACAGTGGTGTGTGATTTGGGAAGGTACAGGACTGGGTGGCAAACCCCGCCCCCCGAGGGCCGCCGGAATCTAAACCGTGCCCCTGACCGTCTCCATTGGCTGGCTGTTTCCAAGATATATGTCTAACTACAGGGTTGAGCTGTAGGGGGTGCACCCTTAGTTCTGACACTGTGGGGGCTGGGGGCTCGCGCGTGCTCCACATGCACTCACCGTCAGCAGCGGTCGTTAACACCTTAAAGTTTAAACAATAGCCTCTCAAGGTTCGCGCCGTCAGTGGCGAGACATTCTCAATAGCGTCTACCTGGCTGCTTTGCATAACATAGGCTACTGGAGAAAAGCCATGGACTTGAATTGAATGTACATTCCTCTCACAATGAGAGACAACAGTCTCTGCACTGCAGAGTGTGAAGGGGATCGCTTAGCAGAGGACCTAGCCCTGAAACATGACTGTCATACAAGCGTCATGTGAACCATGGCTACAGAGGACCACAAGACAAAGACAAGTTGTCTGATTATTTTAATGCTTATGTGTGGGTGAGTCTATGTAAAGGGCTTTTATATAAAACTAAAAGGAACATAAAATAATTGATTAATTGAAACAAAAATAAAAACAACAAATTAACAATGCAACAAAATAATAAGAAATATAAATACATTAATAATCACATGTTGAATACAGTATTTCAACTAGCACTGAGCTGAGTGGCTATGTGCACATGCCTGCGCACGTGACGTCATAAAATACAGCACCCCTAGTTAAAAAATCCACAGCTCACCACTGTCTAACTAAGTATAGTTTGGCCGTCTTGTGCATCCGTCTGCCACTGTTATATATAGGTTAGTAATTGCTTCTCTGATGGATATATTATAGGATAAGGTCATAAAATAATGCATACTTCTATACCACCTGAGAGCAGAGATGAGTCATTAGTGATTATCCTCCATCCATTCACATGCACCTCCTCTTAAAATGATTCTATAGTGGCAGATTAAAGAACACCTTGCCGGCAGCATCAACATTCTGAGTGTGACTTGTGTTCAATAGCCTATTAGTTTGTTTTTACATGAATGGAGAAGTTTTCCAACTATTAAGATGTAAATATGAATCTGGCAGCTAAGTGATAATAAGTTAATTCACGTGTGGTGATAAAGACACTCTGGTTATGCTTGTCCAACTCACCGTTGTGACGGTCCTTCTCTCAATATACTCGACCATGAATGGCCATGCACGCTCTTGCTCTCTCTCTCTCTCTCTCTCTCTCTCTCTCTCTCTCTCTCTCTCTCTCTCTCTCTCTCTCTCTCTCTCTCTCTCTCTCTCTCTCTCTCTCTCGTCTGTTGGGTTAACCCCTGTGTCCCTGTGATAATGATATAGCCTAGATGATAGGCCTATATATAATATATTGAGATAATTAGAATATATTATTCTGTAAATGGTCGCTTTCTTTGCTGTTTCCTCAGCAGAAAACCATCCGTTCTTTTTTTTATTTCAATGGATTAAGTTACCGCCGATTGCCAGTCTGCAGATGGATGGATTGTGGATGCTATATTGATAATTCTCAACGACAAGCGTTCTTCTAACGCTATGGACTAGAGCTAATATCTCACATGACTCATGAGTATACAATAAGTAGTGTACTCGACTATTCCGCCAAGATTGAGAACGGTATACCACAAACTGTACAGGAAAATACTAAATAGGGCATGTGAGAACGCCTCTCCTACTGCACAAATGCACAGGAACTGTTTTTATATTGTGAGTTTTTATTGAGTTTATATTTTAAGTGGCCTGACTGCGTGGCATAACGTACTGCAAGGCCCACATGTACCTTTCAAGCATGCGTCATTCGGCCAATGGAGATTCGGCCAATGGAGATGGAGGTTTGGATTCCCGGGGGCGGGGCTTGCCAGCCGTTCCCGCACCTTCCCAAATCACGCCACAGTGGTAGCTAGAATGTTTTTACCGTTTTGAAAATCATGTCTCAAAAAAAGAAAAGTGTGACACTGCACTGTGTGGTCGGCTCACCTATGAAATCATGTTGAATTCACCACTGTCAATCATCTGTGTCATGCAGAAAGACAGTGAGATATATAGCATTCTCTCGGTTGCACACCGTTGGATGGAGAAACGGCACTCTCGGCTACGCACCGAGACGCATAACTCTCTCTGTTAAGTTATACAGCACGGAGAAGAAGCACTGCACTGTTGTATCATGGAGAAGTCTACTAATATCTGTAGTTGTCCCATACATCATTGTGCTTATGTTTAGCAGTACATTTCTCAAGATGATATTTGAAAATATTTGATGAAACTTTTTTTTGGGTGGTTTGGTTACCTTAATTTGGTTAATTCGCTTGCAGCTTTGCAGACAGTACACTCTGCTTTCCCATTTGTCATGACCCAGACAAAAACACGGGTACGTTTTCCGCATTTCATCTGTGAAATTGCTTTTGCGTTTCAGCATTTTCATTCACTCACGGGGGCAATGCATGCGTCCGCCTCTGTGCATCTGTTACTTTCCCGTCGAGGAATAAATGAATGACAGGCAGCGCGATGTGAGTGTGTGAGTGAGTGTGTCTGTGTCTCGTTGCTGTCACTGTGTACCAGCAACACTAGGATTCTGGCATCTGGGAGTTTGCTCAGCAGCTCATTGGCTCATTTACCCATGACACGACCAATGAGAGTTAGCGCTTTTATTGTTGCTAAGATACGTCCCCCCCTATTGATTCACAGATACAGTGCACACTACCCAAACTCTCAAAACCCCGGACATTTGAAGGATTTTATAAACCCCCCAGCACAGGCCGGACAGCCCCCCAAAAGAGGACATGTCCGGGTAAAAGAGGACGTATGGTCACCCTAGGTTTTATCTGTGGCTACATGCAGTTTTGCGCAACCTAGCTTTTAGCCACCGGCCAGTGCCAGTGTGTGAGTCTGTCAGAGAAGAGGGGAGGAAAAAACAACATACCACATCCAGTGTTGCCAGGCCTGCTTATTATAATAATCATATAATAAACTTTATTTGTATAGCACCTTTCATGACATGAAGCTCAAAGTGCTTTACAGAGCAATCTGAATACAATTACAGTTACAAATAATTTAACAATAAAGCAAATAAGAAAAGCAGAAGCATAAAACTCATTAAAATACTAGCAAAGGGCAGTGAATCAGGCAATACAGTGAGGACATGTACAACACCACAGAGATTTAAAAATCAACCAAAAAATCAGCTAAAAGCAAGAGTGAAGAAGTAGGTCTTGAGCTCTGCTTTAAAGCTATCCACAGAGGCCGCCTGTCTTAGGTGTAATGGGAGTTTATTCCACGCTGTCGGTCCGTAGAAGCAGAATGCTGCTTCTCCATGTTTTGTATATGTCATTGTAGGCACCTCTAGCAGGTCAGCACTTGAAGACCTGAGGGGGCGGTTTGGAGGCAGTCATAGAGGTAGGAAGGTGCCAGACCATTTAGAGCTTTATAAACTAGTAAAATAATTTTAAAATCAATCCTAAAAACAGCCAGTGTAGTGAAGCTAGAACTGGAGTAATATGTTCTCTCATCTTAGTTTTAGTTAAAACTCTGGCTGCCGCATTTTGAACAAGTTGTAATCTGTCAGTTGTTTTCTTTGGCAGGCCAGAGTAAAGTGTGTTGCAGTAATCAAGCCGAGAGAAAACAAAAGCGTGGATCAACGTTTTTGCATCGCCCTACGACAGATAGGCTCTGATTCGCGCAATATTTCTAAGATGACAGAAAGCAATCTTGGTAACATGATTAATGTGTGTATTAAAATTCAATTCAGAATCAATAATAAACCCCAGGTTCTTTACTGTAGTGTTACTTTCTACAGTCAGGTTACCAAGTTTACTTATTATTGATTCTCTCTGCTCACTAGAACCAATTATGAGAACTTCTGTTTTATCCTCATTTAGCTTAAGAAAGTTCTCGCTCATCCAGCATTTGATACTGGACAGACAGGTCAACAACGGGTCTAGAGCTGGGTATCATCAGCATAGAAATGGGAATTCACTCTGTGATCGGTGATGAGTTATCCCAGCGGCCACGTTGGGCTTGTAAAGTTGCTTGTAGAGATGCACGATATTGTTTTTTTGAAACCGATACCGATTATTTGCTGGGTCATATCGGCCGATACCGATCCGATACCGATATATTATATATTATATCTATATTGAGCTCATTGCTGATTTTTTTTTATTTTAATTTGTTTTACTGGTGAAAGTTGATGGTAAACCCCCCTCTCCACTATCCCTACTGTGATGAAAAATATTTATGGAATAAATACATTAATTATAGGCCTGTCAAAAAAAAATCGATTCATGAATAAATCGCGATTCTTAATGCCACGATTTTAAAAATCGATTCAAAATATTAAAATCGATTTTTTGAAAAAAAAAAAAAAAAAAAAACCTTTTTTTTTTTTTTTTACTTTTTTTTTTTAAAGTTAGTACCTTTTTCACTGGCAATTTGTCTGAAATCAATGTCAGAAAGACTGCCTGACATGATCTGGCTGCATTGAAGTGATTTGGGGTAGAAAATCGCAATAAATCGCAGAATCGAATATCAATTAATCGCAGAATCGCAATTTTAATCGAATCGGCACCCTAGAAAATCGCAATAAATCGCAGAATCGAATCGAATATCAATTAATCGCAGAATCGCAATTTTAATCGAATCGGCACCCTAGGAATCGATTTTGAATCGAATCGTGAGGTAAGTGAATCGTGACACCCCTAATTAATTATATATATTCTTCTAAGTAACAAACTTAACTATGACATAATTTTTGTATGCTATAAGCCATCACAGAATGATTTGAATCTTTGTATAACACAAAACCATGTTATGTGGCCTATGGAACTAAGATCATTGAATCTAGTTTGTTATTAGTGTTATTCATATTGTCTGTTGCCTAAATTCATTAGCCTCTGCTCTAACATCGTGGGGACTGCTCCGCCTCCAAGTGCTGTAGGTCGGTAGTCAGTAGCTCCTGATTAAGCCCAATGAATGGTCTGACAAATCACGGGTAGGTCCGTGTATCGCCTACTCGTCGCCTACTCGCCCATTCAATGGTCTGATATAACGTGATAATCTCCCATTCAGTGCATTGATAGCATTCGAAGCCGGTGTCTAAACAATAAAGCCCCCCTTAGCTCTCCCAATCACAACTCCCTGGAGCCACCACTGTGTGTGTGTGTGTGTGTGTGTGTGTGTGTGTGTGTGTGTGTGCGTGCGTGTGCGTGTGCGCGCGCGCGTGTAACGAGTGTTTGTTACGTCGATGTTAAATAACGACGCAATGTACACATTCGTGTTGAAAATATATCCTCCACAGTTTCACTACTCTAATCTAATTTAAGATGTACAAGAAACCCTCTGACTGTTCTGGGTATGAACTATGGACGTGAAGACTTTGCTGTTAGTTTCGACTATTTTCTGTTCACGTAGCAGTTTAGCCTAGGGTAACAGCCCAACTCACTCCAAATCGAGCCCAACTCACTCCAGACATCTCCCTCCACAGCAGAGCCCAACTCACTCCACAAATTTGGCCAACTCCCTCCACAGCAGAGGACAACTCACTCCACAAATTTGGACAACTCACTCCACAAATTTGCACAACTCCACAAATTTGCACAACTCACTCCAAAAATTATTATTGAGGAAGACATTTGTGCTTAAGTACAATATTGAGGAATTAAGTACAATATTGAGGAATTTGTTACTTTTGTACTCTATTCTATTTTAGGCTTCACTCTAACTTTTTGACAGCTTAAAACTGTTAAATACTTTTGACCGCAAATGTATTTAGCACAAATAAATACAGTTTTTGACAACCCATCCAGTGTTAATCTTTAATCCCTTGTCATGTGTTCTAGCCTGGTTGGAATCTCACAAAAAATGTTTGGGTCAATTTATCTTCGCATACTTAAAACTGGTAAATCAGATTATTTAGCTATTTAAATTTAAATGTAAACATGAGACAGCTAAAATAAACTGTTGGTCCATCATCATGCAATGAATGCAACCTTGTGATGAATGCAATGAATGCACCAATGTGATTAATCCACTGTTGGATAAATAGTAGTTATATACATAACTTTGGGACTGTGAAATGCATAGGAAAGTGTTGTTAATTGTAAACTGTAGACATTGAACATCTATTTTGATATAAAGTTATACCTAAATAATTAGATATTATTTTACAAGGTGAGGCACATTGCTCTACACAACTTTTGTTTTTTACTTTAACCTCCCGGTATGTTCAAAATGTCCCTCATTTTATTTATTTTTTAAATAAAATGAGACATACATTTTGAAAGTAGCCGATCTACAAGCTCACTTTATAGGAAGATGAGCACTTACTCCTATTACAATGAGGTGTTGATTAATGGGTCATGTGCCTGCATTATGCAATGACCAGGTGATAGGCTATATGCAGATAAGGTGTTGATGTGAATGGGTCATTTGTATGAAGTCAATTAATTATTCCAAGAATAATGTAAATGGCATGAAATGGGGGAAAAACACACACACACACACACACACACACACACACACACACACACACACACACACACACACACACACACACACACACACACACACACAAACACAGGGCTAAAGTGTTTAATGCATGTTTTATAATATTATAATTTATAGCTGCAAAGTAACTAGTAAAACAAATACATTTAGTGGAGTAAAAAAACAATATTTGGATCCAATATGTAGTGGAGTAGAGGTAAAAGCATTGGAAGTTGGGAATACTCAAATAACGCACAAATACCCAACATTGTACTTAAGTACAGTACTTAAGTACAATGTACTTAGTTACTTTACACCACTGACACATTGAACCAATATTACACTGGTGACATTGCATGGAGTGAGTTGGCTTTGGTCCTGGAGTGAGTTGGCTTTGGTCCTGGAGGGAGTTGGTCTTTGGTCCTGGAGTGAGTTGGCCGAATATTTCTTAAGTCTTCATGGAGTGAGTTGGATTTGGAGTGAGTTGGGTGGTATTCTAGCCTAGCAGCCTGTTGCGCACAAGCCCCCAGAGCCGCTGAGAAATCTTGAAGCCGCCACCCCAGTGGCCAAAGCTGGAACTGCAGGCGGGGAGAAATACATGCGCGAGCAAAACATACTGATATATATTTATATATATAGATATAAATATGTAAACATATTATACATAAATACATATGCATAGGCATCTCCAGTGAATTTCATAAATATCTCGCGTTCAATCCTTGACACACGGGCTGCCGTAGAACGCAAAAATGACACTAGTGCGCATGCTCATAACTCTACGTGTGGTCAAAATCGACTCAATAATTCTACTTCCGGCAGTCTTCTGGGTGCTTCAAAACGCCACTGAGCACATTCATTGAAATGATAGCTGGGGGCGGGGCAATCCGCCCTCTAGTTATATTATACCTCTATGGTTGCGCAGTGCACTCACTGTCTCTGTCTGAATACCAGTCATTTCGCCCATTCCGCAGTTCGCCCAAAAAGTCGGACATTTCGCCCAGACAGTTCGCCCATTTTCGCGGACATTTCGCCCAGACATTTCGCCCATAGATAGTGAAGCTAGCTGGCCGTTTGTGTGCGAGAATGAGAGTCTCTCTCTCTCTCTCTGTGTGTGTGTGTGTGTGTGTGTGTGTGTGTGTGTGTGTGTGTGTGTGTGTGTGTGTGTGTGTGTGTGTGTGTGTGTGTGTGTGTGTGTGTGTGTGTGTGTGTGTGTGTGTGTGTGTGTGTGTGTGTGTGTGTGAGAGACGCAGTCAGTGGGGCAAACGGAGTCCCCACGAAAAATATTTACGATTCTGTCCCTATCGGTACATAACTCGGACGGCGCGTAGTCGACTAGCAGGACCATCGGCTGGTCGTTGCGGGCACTCGCGCCTGGAGGCGCTCGGGCGCAACTCCTCAGCCTCAAGGTCTGCTGAGTCGGCGCGCCTCCGTCATGGTCCAAAACTATACTTTATCGGCGAAAAAAAGTAGTCCGCGGATGACTGAAAATTAAATTCCCCTCTTAAATAAAGCCATTTATAATGAATCTCGCACAACTGATTGATTATATATTTACTAGACCATACCCGGTGAAGGGCGCCCTTCACCATACCCGGTGAAGGGCGCGCGTCCCCTCGTATATATATAAAAAATTGCTATATAAAAGAGCAAAATAGGCTTGCTATTTTCTGTTGCCCTGCAGCAGGCTTGAGTATATTTTTGATGGCATTTTACACCACTAACAACATTAATCAGAGAATCACACGTCTTTGTCACAACTCGCGTTTTGTCTTTTTTAACCAACACAGTACAAAGTACTGGACACACAGATGACACACAGGTCATAGATGACTCAGGTCATAAACCTGGAAATACAGGAAAATAAACATTGTATTACCATATATTCATAGCATATATGATTCACAATTAAACAGCAGGTAATGTAGCACAGTCTATCACAGTAGAACCGAAATAGCAGAAAATGACTACAATACCCATGAGGCATTCTGAACCATGAGCCAACAACGCGTCGCCCCAGCTACCATTAAGTTACAGTGTCCAAGTTACAATACACAAAATACACCAAAATAATACTTTTCAATGGACTACTTGGGTAGCACTGATAATATTAACCACAGTAAGGTTCATAAAGTGTGTTGATGAAACGTTTACATTGTTGATTAAGTCACGATGACGACGTTAGCATTAGCGTTAGCCGCATGCTAGCGCCAAACGTCCGTTAGCTTAGCATCACGCTAACGGCTCATAGTAACTTGGTTTGGCTAATAAACATTAATCCCAACTAACGCCAACACAGTAATGGATGTAAACATACACAGACATGCTTTGGACATTATTATCAGGTTGCATGTTGGTGGTATGGGGTTCGTTTGGTTTGGCCTCGTTTTCATAGACGTCGTTGCTTGTTTCTCTCGCGAAACCTGTGGCCATGTTTCCCATTGAACCCGGAAAAAAACCCTACGTCCGCTGCCACTACTGCTCCCGGTTTGGCTACAATGGGAAACATGGCCACAGGCTGACTAAATAAGCGATTTAAACGGGTAGTTTCGCTGGCGACCTAAAATATTATGCAGCCGACCAAACCTTAAACATCCGTGCGGTTTAGAATCTACCATTAGTTTTGGGATACGATGTATACAAAAGGGTAAACAGCGGAGCCTTGGCGGACGTTCGCCCGATCCTGGAAGAGAACGACATAGAACCGTTCTTTATGGAGCTAATGTGCATCGTGTGTGGGGAAACAAATCTGGAGTGTTTACTTTCCACAGCAGAGAGTGGGCGGGGTCTATGGTGTAGAGTCGTGTTGCCATGTCCGCCGATTGTAAGCGCTTTAGGGCCAATGTTGGTGTTATAGGGTTCGTTTGGTTTGGCCTCGTTTTCATAGACCTCGCTGCTTGTTTCTCTCGCGAAACCTGGCAACGACGCATGCGCAGTTTGATCGGAGTCCCAAGACCCCATCCACCCACCCACCCACCGTCAGGTTACTAGAATTATAGTAGGATAATGAATGTCGGGCGAAATGTCTGGGCGAAATGTCTGGGGGTGGGCGAAATGTCCGCTCAAAAACACGGGCGAAATGGATTTAGGGCGAAATGTCTGGTTACCCTCTGTCTGAGAGAGACGGCATGTAGAGTGCGTGGAGGGGGGAGGAGCTACAGCCGACTCTCTTAAAGAGACATAGACAGGCAGAGAGACTGCTCTCGTTCATTTTATTATACAATATCGGAGAATTTAATGGGGTTTATTTTGACATCGGTTCAATACCGATACAGCCGATATGGGCCGATATCGATACGTTACCGATTATATCGTGCATCTCTAGTTGCTTGTGATAATGGTATTTGCAGGTTGCGTTTTGAGCTTGTAGATCGGCTATTTTCAAATAGCCAACGTTTATAGGTTTGAAGTGCTTGTGGCCTCTAGTTGCTTCTTTTAGGCTTGTTTCCATAGACCTGGTTGCTTATTCCTCTCGCAAAATCTGGCAACACTGATCACATGGCTTTCAAGAGGAGCAGATCTACAAGCTCTCAACAAAAGCTGCAAAGCGTTGTGGGCTTGTTGATCGGCTATTTTGATCAAAAATGAAAAACATAGTGAAATTAAAACTAAACATGAATAGTCTTAATTTATTTTTTAATGTTCAAATCCTGTGCCATCGAACAAAGCTTCGAAGCCCCAACATATTTGGGTCAGCTCTAAAGATGTTTTTAAATGTCCATTGGCCTTCCCCATTTTCTAAATATAAAAGAATATAAAAAAAAAAAAGACACTAACCATGTAACTTTAGTGCCCGGACAAGCGAATGGGAAATGTACTTGAAGGACAAGTGCCTCAAAACGTTAATGCCAAGCCCTGGCAAAGTACTTTGGTATGAATTCATTCTTAATTTAAACAATTATCCTGTATCATACAAACCTAACCGTGTGTAAATCGGTTGAGAACTCAGCGAGTTGTGGTGCTTTTCATGCCTCAATAAGCTTGGTTTATACTTCGACGCACGACAGTATTGCACGATGAACATCGCCGATCTACAAGCCCCCAACGTGTCGCGGATGTGGCGTGCTATGGGCTTGTAGATTGGGGGTGCACTCACGCTACCATTATGCGTCGAAGCATCACTCAGCATAGAAATACTGGGCATAGAAAGTGACGCTTACCAGCCAGGATAGATATGGTGGAATGAGCAGTTTCCTACTCTGGATGCGGTCGTCGCTGGGATGGAAACTCAGTAAACTTTCAAAGAGCAGACAACGTACAGAACCAAAGGTCAATTTTACAAAGTACCGAGGGGTTACAGTGGTTTTCTTTTTAGAGGTATTAAAAAAAGGTCTTGAAAGGCATTACATTTGTACTTAAGAAGTGTCCAGATACCCTGGACATTGTGGGCAGCGCAATGTTAAAACAGTATTATATCTATTTGGCCCCTCCATTGTAAAACAAATCTAAAATAAAGCATAAAATGGAAAATAAATAAATAGTCAAATCTAAAAGGTGGCCAGTGTTGTCAGGGGCTGTCTTTCAGCAGGGCTGGACTGGGACAAAAACATTGGGCTGGAATTGAATTGCCTATCAAATCAAGTATAGTCAGGGGCCAGGGCTGCACTATACTGGACCCCTGCATATAGGTGAAGTTAATGGGTTCTCCCCAAATCTACTTTACTAATGGACATGCATGTGGCATGCTCTACTAAATGCAGTTTAATTTGACTGAGACACGGACGCAGGCACACGCGCACGCACGTTTGCGCACACACACACACACACACACACACACACACACACACACACACCGAGCTCCACAAAGATGTGTGCCTCGTTATAGTCATATTCCTTCATAATGTATTTAAAGTCCATTTGTTTAGGCAGTCACACTCAATGGCAAGTAGGACCCATGCTGTATGGCAAAATGTAAAGAGCCTGTGCATGGATAGCAGTAGTCAGCTCTAAGTGTGAGCTGATGGGGGGAAAAAGGATTTGCATTATATCTAAAAGTGTGTTTAAAGCCCATGGCAGCTACATCTTTTTCGTTGTATTTAGTTTTATTTCCGTGTATGTCCAGGTCCTGGTATAGCTATAAAATGCAGTCCAGTAGGCATGGTATGCTGTTACACTGCATGTGTTAGACGTCCGATTCTGTAACCTACCGTCATTGCAGTGATGGCAGGACGCGACGGACATGAACTGAATTCGAAAGGTAACCAAATGCGGTGTAAAACGCGACACGTGTGGCGTGCTTTTGAGAAGTTCCTCATGCGTTTTATGTCCCACAGCTGCCTCGGTCTCGGTGGGAATGGCAGCCTCACAAAGTGCAAGACAAACTTCCATACAGGCCCGCACACACACAACGTTTTGCATGTAACTCTAGTAACAGTAGAGGAGGTAGTGTAGCCATAGTAGCACAGTCAGTAGCTACTATGCCTGCGGTGTTTGTTCTGTGCTCCGTGCAAGTCCGGCACATGTGCAGTAGAAGGCGAGAGTATATCGCCTCGTGGCTAAATGAAAGGCTGTTTGCACATGTACACCACCAACAGGGCTAAATATTTATTGATTATTAGAAGTGGAGACACATGTAAAGGTGGCAAAGTAAATGGTTGTCTTGCCAGAGCCATGAGCTGATAGCTGACAGCCCGTAATAGCCCCGTAGCTAAGTCTGCCTGGTGCATGCATGCGTGCATGCACGCACACACGGACCCGTCGCTCCCATAGCCATGGGAAGTTGATGTGTAAGCTGTTTGAGCCATGTGTGCTAATAACACAACCTGGATTAGAACATTGCAGTAGTAGCAACTATTAGCACCATTCAGGTGAATGAAGAAAGCTTAGCTGGTAATCAGCTGGTGAGACCATTATAACTATGGGTGTGAGACAGACAGTCTGGGGGTGAGACCATTATAACTCTATGGGTGTGAGACAGACAGTCTGTGGGGCGCCCCTGCTTTCCCACCGGATCGTAGTAACTTCAACTTGGCCACGCCCCTAGTTGTATGCTTATACATTGGACCTGCATTTCAGAATTCAGAGATTCTGATGTGTGAATTTTGAGACATACTATTATTTATTCAAATAGGACATTTGAATGAGTAGGCTATAAATAAGTATGGAATTGTCACTGAAGTCTGTACGGTTTAACAACTTTTATTTACTATCAAAACAACAAAATGCGTATGCAGACACGTGTCAAACACACTGCCTTTACTACAGCAAACAACCTTTATAATTGTTTTAGTTGCCTTAGGTTCAAGATTACATTTCAACTTTTAATATGCTATTGGCCGTGTGTGTTCTTTTTGGAAATAATGAAAATGTCCCAAAAATATAAAAAGCTACTCGTACGGAAAGGCTATCATCATATATTAATGTACTTATAATGACCCTATAAAGTTTATGTTAGATGCAAGATTCTGATTAGTCCCAAAAAGCATAGTGTTAGTTTTTTTTTTTTAGTTTGTTGAGTTGATGAATTTACTAGCCGAAAGGCATAATTCGAGATGATTGAAACGTGATTGCAATGTTGACTGAATTTGTGATGAGGTATTTTGTGATTTGTATGTTACTGTGTCATATTAGACAGGGGTCTTCAATGTTTTTCAGGCCAAGGACCCATTAGCTGAGTGAGAGATGAAGCAGGGACCCTCTCTACTTATTGTATGCAATTGTGTTGCAGATTCAACCTTTTCATAGGTTTCAGTGATAACTTTATCAACATCACTATCATCAGTGTTGTTTAAATTAATGTTTTGTTTGTTGGTTCACACAATTGATCTTTTCTACTAATGTTGGATTCATGTGTATTTTCAGACATTAACCACTTAAACCCTTAAATAAACTTGGCCATTGGCTCTGTACTTGGCCTGCTCATTTCCCTCCTCTACACCAAACCTCTTTGCCGATCTACAAGCTCACAATGTGTCATATTGTGAGCTTGCAGATAGGCTACTTTGGACAAATGTTTCCCCCAGAATAGGGATGCTAGGGTTCAAGTGGTTAATGTAAAAAAATTCAAAAATATTCCACAAAGACTTGGCAAATCCCCTGTAGTAACTCTGAGGACCCCCTAGGTGCCCTGCACCCCATGTTGAAGACCCATGCTGTATGGCAAAATGTAAAGTTCAAACATTTAATGGTTTTCGCTCATCTTTTCCCTAGACTTCCTGCACCTCCCTGTGTGTAAAGAGGAGGTTTCCCCTGAAGAGGAGAGGAGCCCCAGTCTGGTCCAGGAGGAACCAGAACCTCCACAGATTAAAGAGGAACAGGGGGAGCTACCTCAAAGACCAGAGGAGGCTGATGGGTCAACGTTGACATTACTAGAATTGAAACGTGAAGGCGATGATGAAAATGGAGCCTCTCGCCAGCACCTCAACTGAACGCATGGAAACCCAAGCTGACGCAGAGGACAGTGACGCCTCACAACCAACTAGTAGTGATGACCAGGATGACCAGCTCCTCTCTTCACACTGTTCTGAATCTGGAACTGAAGACAGTGACGAGTGGGAGGAGACCAGGGACGGTCAGTCTGCCTTAAACTCACTGAAATCCTTCAAGACACAAAATATGGAAGGAAAAAGAATGTCATTGAGGAGCAACTTGTCCCAGGACCAGAAATCATCCAAACAAACTCCATCCATTAGTCATACAGAAGTTGAAGTTGAGGTTGAGGACACAGAGATGGAACCATTTAGTTGCGCTGTCTGTGGTAAAATGTTTGACCAAATTAGAAGTCTGAGAAGACACGAGATGATTCATAGCAAGACAAAACCCTTTAATTGTACAGTTTGTGGCAAAGGCTGCGCCCAAACGAGTGAGCTGAAGACCCACATGCGGATTCACACTGGGGAAAAACCTTTTAGCTGCTCATTTTGTGAACGAAGATTCAATCGAAAGGACCAGCTGACTGTGCACATGAGGAATCATACAGGGGAGAAACCGTACGGGTGTACAGTCTGTGAACAAAGATTCACTCGAAATGGTCAATTGAAGATGCACATGAGGACTCATACAGGGGAAAAGCCCTTTACTTGTGCTGTTTGTGGCAAAGGTTGCTGTCAAATGAGTGATCTGAAAAATCACATGAGAACTCATACAGGGGAAAAACCCTTTAGTTGTGCAATTTGTCAACAAAAATTCAGTCGAAATGATCAACTGAAGATTCACATGAGGACTCATACTGGGGAAAAACCTTTTGTTTGTACGGGTTGTGGAAAAACCTTCAGTCATAGTGGACATCTGAAGACACACATGAGGAAACATACAGGTGAAAATCCTTCAAGTACAGTTTGTGGTAAAATATTTAATCTGCCTTGCATTGCCTAAATAGCGTGTATATAATTTGCTTCTCAAGAATGTATATATATATATGTATAAATATATATATATATATATATACGCGCGTGCGTACACACAAACCCCTACAAAACCTGAAGAAAAAACACTGCTTGTTAATTTTGTTATATCAAATATGTAATACATTTTCTCATGTTATGTCTTGCCTAGACTTCCTGCACCTGCCTGTGTGTAAAGAGGTTTCCTCTGAACAGCAGGAGAGGGACTCCAGTCTGGTCCAGGAGGAATGTTCACAGATTAAAAAGGAACAAGGGGAGCTACTTCAAAGTCCAGAGGAAGCGGATGGGTCAGCAGTGGAATTAGTGGTAGTGAAAAGTGAATTTGATGATATCGATGAAGATCGAGAGACAGAGCCTCAAGCCAGCACCTCAACTGAGCATATGAGTCTACTAGCTGATGTAGAGAAACCCTTCAGTTGTAATGTTTGTGGCAAAAGTTTTGGTCAAATGTATGGTTTAAAAAGACACAAGATGACCCACACAAGGGACAAGCCCTTTAATTGTACAGTCTGTGGCAAAGGCTGTTTTCAAATTCGTGATCTGGAAAATCATATGAGAACTCACACAGGAGAAAAACCCTTTAGTTGTACAGTTTGTGAACAAAGATTCAATCGGAACGATCAGCTGAAGATGCACATGAGAAATCATACGGGGGAGAAGCCCTTCAGTTGTGCCCTGTGTGAAAAAAGTTTCAGCCAACATGGTCTACTGAAAACGCACATGTGGATCCACACGGGGGAACGACCCTTCACTTGTAAAGTCTGTGGCAAAAGCTTTAATCGTAAGAAAATACTGAAGACACACATGAGTACTCATACGGGTGAAAGACCCCATCTCTGTCCGGTGTGTGGCAAAGGCTATTGTGAAAACAATGTGCTGAAGGCGCACATGAGAACGCACACAGGGGAAAAACCCTTTAGTTGTACAATTTGTGAAAAAAGATTCTGTCGAAATGGTGAACTGAAGGTGCACATGAGGACGCACACGGGTGAAAAACCCTGTATTTGCAATATTTGTGGCAAAAGCTTCATTCACAGTGGAAGTCTGAAGATGCATATGATGACCCATACAGGGGAAAAACCATTTAGTTGCAAAATATGTGGTAAAGGCTGTTTACACATAGATAATTTGAAAAGACACATGAGGACTCATACAGGGGAAAAACCCTTTACTTGCAAAGTCTGTGGCAAAGGCTGTCTGCACTTGGGTAATCTGAAAAGACACATGACGACTCATACAGGAGAGAAGCCCTTTAGTTGTACAGTTTGTGAGCAAACATTCAACCGAAATGATCAACTCAAAAGACACGTACGGACTCACACAGGGGAAAAGCCCTTTAGTTGCACAGTTTGTGGCCAAAGGTTCAGTCGAAATGGTCATTTGAGCAAACACATGAGGATTCATACAGGGGGAAATCCCTTAAATTGTCTGTTGTCATCTTCGTCATCATCAGACTCCACCATTAATGAAATGGAAGATGAGCTAGTTCATACATTATCCACTGGCGATGGTATTCTACCAGAGGCTGAAAGTTAAAATGCTGGCAAATTGAGCGTCCTCCATAGTGTACAAATGCCTTGCTGGACACTATTTGACCTAAACTTCAAATCATTTCATAAAAGTAACTTTTGTAGAAAAAAATGCATATGGAAAAGTTCTACAAATAGAGGGAAAAACAAGGGATGAGGTGCAATGTCAGATATGGCAAATGGAGTATGCATATGGTGCAGAGTAAAAAAATAAAATTAAGCAGAAGATGCCTCTCTTGTGCTAGTAGAGTAAACCTTTAGCAGCAGATATAAATAGCAGCAGATATATAATAAGTCCACTTCAGCCAAAACTGAAATAAAACTAGGCAGAATATTGTTGCTGTCGGGTAGAAACCTCATACGTCCAAAACTTTCATAATTAAAGTTTATTAAATAAAAAAAAGCAATTTTAAAAAGTAAAATAGCCGATCTACAAGCTCAAACTTTGTCGCGATGCAATAAGTTTGTAGATCTGCAAATTTTGTTCTACTTTTGTGTGACACAGTAGTGTGATGAAATAAGGGCATTTATTTAAAAAAATATATAACAAGCTGAAATATATATGGAGATGAGAGGTTTCTGCGTGACTGCGACGATATGCTTCTTGCAGGTGAATCATACATGTAAGGTTGTTCATAGTGATAGTGTCATTACAGCAGCAATAGAGTGTGTTCATAATCGTGTATCGCCACTGTCGGCTGGAATCCTTGTATGTCCAAAACTGTATTTTAAAATAGCAGATCTACAAGCTCACAACGCGGAGTAGGGCATTAATTTATGGGGGGGGGGGAGTTGGAATATGGGGATATAATGGTTTTGTCCTGCAGCAACATTAGACATAAAGGGATAGTCTGTATGACCCTCTGTGGTTCAAGAAGTATTGAGTCATTTTTTATTTTTTTCTATTTAAAGGGGAATACCACTCATTTTCAACATTGAACTATGTCTTTAATACACCGTAGAGCTGTTGTGTGGAAATAAGAAAAAGTCTCCGCCCCCTCAGCCAAAAGTACACGTTGCGTATGTCACTGATCACATGACCTCAATCAATTATCCAGTTCTAGGCAATATAGGGGGGGGGGGGCTTTTTTCTTATTACCACACAACAGTTCTAAGGTGTATTAAAGACATAGTTCAATGTTGAAAATGAGTGGTATTTCCCTTTCAGTGAAAATAGTAATACAGCAATATAAATACTGTATTCAAAGGTTGATTGGAGTAAAAGTTCAAGTATTGACATGAAGATATACTTTAAGTACCAAACTAAAACTAAAAAATAAAATAAAAATGCCGATCTAGAAGCTCACAAAACGTCACCTTGGGGAGAGTTGTAACCTTGTAGATAAGCTATTTTAAGATAACTTATCAAGTTTTCAAGTATAAAATAGGGTTCAAATCTAAATCTACAAAGTATGTTGGAATTTAAGGTTTCAAATAGTTGTAGTGGAGTAAAAAAGTAGGTTACATTACTTGCCTCTGAGAATGGAATAAATAAATGCAATAAAGTGTAATCTAAAAAATAGTACAGTACTGTAATGAGTAAATGTAATAGTTTCCACCTGTGGTGGAAACGTATGGTCTGTTAGAATGAGTTGATTTGCATAATATATCACTTGCCTGGCTGACTTAGCTGGGCCTGAGATACTCTCTCTCTCTCTCTCTCTCTCTCTCTCTCTCTCTCTCTCTCTCTCTCTCTCTCTCTGTGTATGTAAGTTTGCTATGTAATAATATTTATATCTCCATGGTTATTTAAACATGTTTCTATTTATATATTTTTTGTGTTTTTAAGTGTATCAAACTAAATCCTGATTTTAATCGTACTTCATCCACAATCCATTTTTTTATTTATTTTTTACTAATACTCTATTGCAGTTACTATTTTCCGAATGTGATCTCATGTATGTACAATTTTTTTAATCAATTTATCACTATTACTTGTTGACTTTTATTGTGTTTTAAATAAAAAAGAAATGCAATTATTCAGCATCTTTCCTGTCATTTCTAATGTTGGGTACATGCGATGATCGCCAGGTGGTTGGTTGCCCTATGAGGTCTAGATTCAGGTTCTCCCAACATGTCGTTTCAAGGAACACTTACAATAGGCTCTATGCACAGCAGCCATATTATCACTTCCTTCACAGGTGTTACCAATGATACTAATGAAGGCTCTGTTCCATTTAGTGTGGCACAGTGGTTTCCACGACCCCCATAACTCTGAGAGTGTACAAATGGAACCAAATGGACCCTTACGGTTCCATTTGGTTCCATTTATACACTCTCAGAGTTACACACCTGTAAGGGGCCATTTGGAAGCCCATGAGGGTCCCTGGACCCCAACTGTAGACCCACTGGTGTAGCTGAGTGTTTCCAGTGGGCCAACATGCACAATATCAGCACCCTGACTCTGTTTGACCAGAATGGAACAGAGCCTTCATTAGTATCATTGGTAACACCTGTGAATGTCTTCATAATATGGCTGCTGTGAATAGAGCCTATACAGAAACAAACACATGGAGACGACATGTAACGAGGGCTTAATGTGAAACCTACTTTGTCTTGCTACAGTGTCACTAGCCTGGGCAGCATTCCATTTTCGGGTATATGATCCAGTCGGGAGCGGAAGTAAAAAAAAGAAAAAGTGGCCGGATGGGCAGAACCGGAAAGACGTCTCAACCCAAAATAGGTCCGTGCTAATAAAATCCTTGATGCAGCATTGTTTAGCTTATTTTTTAAATGTAAATGTGCGTGCACTATCCGGAGACTATTTAGCGTCGGTATTATCCCACGGGGAAATTCTATTCCATTTAAATAGGGATTGGGGAACCAAAACAAAGCGGCACCGCAAAACCGGATGGGCAGAATCCGGAAAGGGGATTCTTTTTTCTTTTTTTTTTCAGTAGGCGTGGTCTAGACCGGATCATATGTTGTCTTCTGGAACGCAGACCAGGCTTTCCTCCGAGGTAGAAAGACTGGTGATGCGAGGTTACAGTGTCACACACAAAAGTAGCAACAATTGCTGATCTACAAGCTCATGTGACACGGGTGTGAGCTTGTAGATCGGTTATTGTTGCTACTTTATTTGTTTTTAATGGTCATGTGCGTCTGTGTTTTATAAATATTGAATCAATGAAAAGGATCAAGAGCTTCTGACTAAAATAATAACAGGATACATTTTCCATTTCCTGAAAAGTAACAGTTTTGGACATACAAGATTTCCACCTGACAGTGACGATATACAATGCCCAGTATACATATCGTCATGTCAGGCAGAAACCAGCTATCTCCATTTTTCAACTGTTTTTTAAAATGTATTAAATCAGTGCTATTGAACACCCTTACTGTCTGTGTGTTGTTTTTTTTTACAAATACTGAACCGATGAAAAGTATTAAAAGGCACTTCTGACCAGTGGTGGAAAGAAGTACTCAAATGTTTTACTTAAGTAGAAGTATCAATACTACAATGTAGAAATACACTGTTACAAGTGAAAGTCCGGAATTCTAAATTTACTTGAGTAAAAGTAGGCCTACAAAGTATTGGTATCTAAATGTACTTAAAGTCCCAAAAGTAGAAAGTACTCATTATGCAGAATGTCCTATTTCACAAGTTTTCAAATGTATAAAATGTATAACAAATCTTTTGAAAATAGCAGATCTACAAGATCTACTATCTTCTCTATTTTTCATTATTATTATTATTATTGTTATTATTATTATTATTATTATTATTATTATTATTATTATTACCATTATTATAAAATACAAACATTGATATATGGAAGTCCACCAGGTGGCAGAATGCCTCTATCTACAGTACCTGAAGAAAGACCACAGCATTAGGCCTATTAGTCAGGTTCACTATGTGTTCTTGTTCAAAATTTGTGGAGATTAGCAAAACAATACTTTATTTTTATCTTCAGAACATGGGGAATCCAAAAATCTATGTTTGCATTTGCACAGACACCTGCATGTCCGCCATATTGGACGTTCAAAATGGCCACCATAAAATACATAATTTGTGATATCTTGGCTTCTAAACAACATAGAAAGTTAATTAAATATACTAATCCAATGTTTTCTGGGTCACGGAATCCAATAGAGACCTAAAGGATTGTGCACAGGGACTTGCAGTAGCGCCACATAGGGGATGGCCAGTGAAATTCAGGTTTACTATGTTAAAAAATATATTTTCGTTAAAAGGTTTGGATTAGAAAAATATACACTTTTGGAATCTTCAGAGCATGAGGAATCCAAAAATCCTTGTTTGCATTTGCACAGATACCTGCATGGTCCACCATATTGTTCAATATGGACGACCTAAAATATATAGCCTAATTTGTGCTATCTTGGATTCTAGACAACCAACCTTAGTTAATATGTTTCCAGGTCAAGGAGTCCAATAAAGACCTCAATGTAGTTATTATATAAAAGCAAGAAAACAAATGTAAATGGAAAATATAGTCTTTATATTTGTGTAATATCAACACATCATTGACTTTATTACACCACAGGTTTACAGATGTAAAGAAATGGGTGAAAAACTCCATTGTTTCTGTTGTTTTCAAAGAGAAGAAAAGAAAAGAAGAGGGCGGGGAGAGCAAGGAGAACAATCTATCAGTAATAGAAAACATGTCAAGGATATACAAATGGCATAAACCAACAGATACAGTATGTACATGAGAATTTTCAGCATTACAGTCTGCGTCGTTTTCGCAGTCACTTCCAAACAAAGTTCTGTGCAAGTTGTGTCTCCTGCATGAACATCTCTGGGTTGTACAATGGGTTTTGCACTGACATCTGACCAACTCTACAATGGCCTGTGGTGCAGGAGGAACCTTTGTGGTAGTAGGTAGTATCTCACCATGGCTCCATGTTTGAGTGGGTCAAAAAGACTCTGCCACGTCACAGTGGCTTGGCACCACACCCTACTTTGATCATGCACACGTTCAATGTTCTCCTCAAGGGCACCAACGGTAGGAGGCAACTTGCTGCTTTATGCCAGATGTTTGCAAAACAGATACCACCTTAGGTCAGGAATGTTTGTTATATGGATGCCCCTTGGGCAGTACATCATACAAAGTTGGCCAATGCATCATTCACCTCCTGTGTTAGGTCGCCTTCCTCTGTTAGTTTCTGTTAGTGGTCAGATGTCAGTGCAAAACCCATTGGACAACCCAGAGAAGGTCATGCAGGGGACACAACTTTGTTTGCACAGAACTTTGTTTGTGTGGAAGTGACTGCGAAAACGACACAGACTGTCTGTAATGCTGAAAATGACACCCCAGACAGTGATGACGAGCTGTAAAAGAATATTCCTGAATGATAGATCTAGTAGATATTGTATGTATATAGTTCAATCGTTCATACTGTTTTTGCACCTTAATGTCTAATATCATACCTGCTGCTAATGTAGACCTACCAAAGTGTCACCACCTTGCACCTTTTTTTTCTAATTTTTATGTAAGCCTTTTTTCACCCGGTGCCAATTAGCTAAGTGATCCTGGGCACTACACTCCCCCCACCAGCCTAGGGAGGCCAAGGCCGAGCTCATGCCTCCTTCAATGCATGAGAGCCAACTGACCTTCTTGTCACCTGACAGGGGGGAGTTTCCCTGGTTGGACGTAGCGTGTGGAAGGAACACGTTATTCCAACCAGTTCCCTTCCCCTCCATCAGGCGCCCCGGCTGACCAGGGGGAGGAAGTATAGTGACCAGGATTACTACATGTTTTTGTGAGGGTATTAACTACCCTAGGAGACACGGGAGAACATGCAAACTCCACACAGAGTAGGCCCTTTCGCCTTATGTCTAACCTCATGTACATACTGTATCTGTTGGTTTACGCCACTTGTATATCCTTGACATGTGTTCTATTACTGTTAGATCTCCTTGCTCTCCCTGACCCCCCCCCCCTCTTCTTTTCTTTTCTTCTCTTTGAAAACAACAGAAACAAAGGGTTTTTCCACCCATTTCTTTACACCTGTAAACCTGTAAAGTCAATGATGTGTTGATACTACACAACTATAAACACTATGTTTTACATTTACATTTGTTTTCTTGCTTTTCTATAATCCTGAGAACTACATTGAGGTCTGTATTGGACTCCTTGACCTGGAAAATATATTTAATTAAGGTTGGTTGTCTAGAATCCAACGTAGCACAAATTAGACTATATATTTTATGTGGTCCATATTGAACATGCAATATGGCGGCCATGCAGGTATATGTGCAAATGCAAACAAGGATTTTTGGATTCCCCATGCTCGGAAGATTCCAAAAGTGTTATAGTTTTGCTAATCAAAAATTCGTAACAAAAGTATATTTTCTAACATAGTCAACCTGCATTTCCATGGCCATCCCCTAGGGGGCGCTGCTGCAAGTCCCTGTGCACTATCCTTTAGGTCTCTATTGGATTCCTTGGCCCAGAAAACATAGGATTAGCATATTTAATTAACTGTCTATGTCGTCTAGAAGCCAAGGTAGCACAAATTTTATATTTTATGGCGGCCATTTTGAACGTCCAATATGGCGAACATGCAGGTGTCTGTGCAAATGCAAACATAGATTTTTGGATTCCCCATGTTCTGAAGATAAAAAAAATGTATAGTTTTGCTAATCTCCACAAATTTTGAACGAAAGTATATTGTTTTACATAGTGAACCTGACTATATGTTCCAACTTCATTTTTCATTACTTCATTTCTCCAGTGTTCCAGGTCTTTATTGCAGGTTATACATGTGGCATTATTTCCTCTGCCTTTATTTGATCTACAGTAGTCATTTCCTCTTGTTAATTATAACCATTTGAACATAAAAAGTGGTTGTGCCTATTCCTATTTGAGGATGCATGTTTCTGTGCTTAATATGGATAGTGGTGGACAAAAAACTCAACCCCGGTACTTGAGTCAAAGTAGAAATACTCGTGGTCGAATATTACTCAACTACAAGTGAAAGTTGCTCAGTCAAATTTTACTTGGGTTAAAGACCTTCATCTCCCACCCAATGTACGACCCCCCCCGGGTTAAAGACCTTCATCTCCCACCCAATGTACGACCCGCACCCCCCCCCCCCCCCTCCCCTGTATGAATGAATGAACCCGGTCTTAAAGGGTTAAGGCATGCACAGCTGAGAGAGAGGGGCTGTGTCTTTGACACCCGTGTCCACTGATAGTAGAGGTGTCAGACACAGCAGTCATCACTTGGCATGTATCTTGTCAGATAGTACAAGGGACACATTGTTGTGGGCAAGCCATGCAAGCCATGCCATACCAAAAGTAGACTTTATGCACTGCTGTGATGTAGGTTAACACCTTCTCAGTGTTATTAAGGCACAGGCACAAAACCCAGTTAAGATACTGTAGGCCTACATGTCTGAATATCGCTGGGTGGAAAGCTTTTGTGTCCATAAACTTACCTTTAGCTTTCAGGAAATGTAACACAAGAACTTGTGATCCAATGTAGTTATTATTTAGTCACAAGCTCTTGTCAATACTTTGCATTGGTTCAATATTTATAAAACATGCACGCACGCACGCACGCACGTGCGTGCGCACACACACACACACACACACACACACACACACACACACACACACACACACACACACACACACACACACACACACACACACACACATACTGTCATGCGACGAAGTTGGGAATTGAAAATAAATATGTAATATTTCAATATGAAATATGGAGATACATGGTTTCTGCCTGACAGCGACAATATGACATAACCCCTAAAGTCTTCACCAGATTCATATTACTCTACTTCTATATTGGCTTATTACCTATTAATTATTACACCTTACATTATTATATTATAACTTGTATTATAACTTGTGTCATGTCTGCTGGACATTACCACACCAACATCTCAGTGGACATACATGTATGCATGTGGCCAATACAATCTTTGACCGTTGAAGTAACAGACAAAACTGACGTTTGATTCAAACATGTAAGCTGTGCTCAATGCTGTCATCACCCTAATGCTATGTGTGTAAATGCTTCAAATGAGTTATTGTCTCCAAAAGGCATGGCGAGAGAGTATGTTTTACCCCCCGTCCGTCCGTCCGTGTGTCCGTCATTCGATCTGTCTGTGTACAGCTAATCTCCGGCACCGTTGGCTTGCTCGCAGCGAAACTGTGCACACACACTCCCTGGATACCAGAGCAGAACCTCTGCCCCAAATTTTCCACAGGGGCCTGTTATAGCGCCACCAGGAGGCCGATTGGTGCAAAACACATTTCTTGATAGTACTCCTACAGATTTTGTCCAAACAGCACGCAAATCGGTACACAGTATCTAGTCATTAAACAAAACTGGTCTTTCAGATTTTTCATATTCCTTCCTGATTGACTAAAATTGCCTTTCAAAGTTTGCAGGAGTGCTCTGTTTTGAAAAAAAAATGCCTCAAATCATGAACACAGCATGCAATTTCCGTGAAATTTTTCACGCACATTCCCACTACGTCAAGGAAGAAATGCTACTTGAAAATGTTAAAATCAGCCTCATGGTGGCGCTATAACAGACCAATTTGTGTTTTTGCCTGTACCGATCTGTGTAAAACTTTGTATGCACACTCTCTAGAGGCCAAGGAAAAACCTTTGCCCTGCATTTTTCACATCTGCCTTTTATAGCGCCACCAGGAGGCCGACTTATGTAAAACACATTTTTTGATTGTAAGCCTTCAGATTTTATCCAAATTTCACGCAAATCAGTACACATGATCTCTATAGTCATGTGATCAAGAAGGATCTGTTATATGTTTCATAGTCCATCCTGATTGACTAAAATGTACATCTAAAGTTTGCAGGAGTGGCCCGTTTTGAACAAAATGCCGCAAATCATGAACGCAGCGTCCGATTGCAGTGAAACTTTGCTCGCACATTCGCACTACGTTGAGGAACAAATGCCACCATTTTAACATTGCCCTATTATAGCGCCACCTTGAGGCAATTTGTTTGCAACAGTTTTCTTTTTTATATTACTCCTACAAATTGTGTCCAAACATCATACAAATCGGTACCCATTATCTCCACTAGTCAAGTGGTCAAGATGGTTCCGTCCGATTTTTCATATTACATCCTGATTGCCGAATTCCGAACATTGCTGCCCCACAATAACCTACCTGACCTGGCGGAGACCTGTGCTCCGAGGAGCACTTTTTCTAGTTATAGTCTTTAACCACTTCTGGGGAATGGGAGTATTTGCCAGAAACAGACTTGGTGTAGAACAGGCTACTTCATTTATTTCATATATGTTTTTTTTACATTAAGCACTTGAACCGCTATTGAGGCGAACATTAGCTAAAATAGCAGAATTACAACCTCACAACACCTCGTGCTGTGAGGCGTTGTGAGCTTGTAAATCGTCTATTCTCAGCAAAGAGGTTTGGTGTTGAGGGGAAAACAGAGCAGACCAAGTGCAGGGCCAAAGGTCAAGTTTACTAAGTATTGAGGGTTTAAGGGGTTAAATGTCTGAAAACACACATTAATAACATGAATCCAACACTGATGATAGTGCTGTCAAACAAGTCTATGAAGCTATCTATGGAATCTATGAAAATTTTTAATCTGCAACACAATTTTATACAATTTGTGCTGGGGGTCCCTGCTTCATCTTTCTGTTAGCTAAGGGGTCCTTGGCCTGAAAAACGTTGAAGAGCCCTGATGTAGAAGGAAACAAGAGCGGACCAAGTAGCCAACGAGAGCCAACTCCAAAGAGCCAACTCAGGTCCGTTTCACCAAGTACAGAGGGTTTAAGTGGTCAAAATGATTGGTCTTAGTAATCGCCTAATCGGTGTATTGGTGTGCATGTAAACACACTTAATAGATTGCATTACGCCTGCTTATGTATATAATTTTTCACAATATGGATTACTGCTTCAAACCCTTCTTATTCAGTATAAGAAAACAAACCAACAAAAAGCTTGGATACATAACAATCGTCCACGTTAAAGAACAAAGTTTAATGTGAAATAAGAATAAATAAAATAAATACAATAATAAATACAACAGAAAATGCACAATGTGATGCATAGCATCTAACCAGAAATATGATGTTACCGTTACATCATAACAGAGCAGAATGATGCTTTCTCAGGTACATTACATCTTTCTGTGAGAAATAATAACACATCTGTGTCACATACTGTACAGTGGAACACTTTGAATTGGAATACAAAGACAATATCTGGTAAAATAACCAATTTATATTCAAATGTCACTATGGTATGTGTGACATTGGAACAGCGATTTCTGTTTCATTTGTTTCGTACATGTGTAATGACAAATAGCTCCCCATCTTTTAAAAGTACTATGCAGATATGACCTACTAATACAAATCTTTTTGGCTTTTTTTTTTTTGTTGTTTTGTTTTTGCCTCGCTGATTCATTTGTGTACTGACGTTAAATAATAAAATAACATCTCCTAGAGCGATTCCAGAGGGTGTTAGAACTTGTACTGCACTGAATGTGTTATACAGATGTGCCACTTCAAAACTTCACACGTTACTGTTCTTTCCCTGAAAGTGGCCTGAAAAGGCATGTTTTCCTCCCTGTTCTGCCCTTAAAATTGCACTGTTTTGCCCCTGAAAAGAAGTTGTCACTAAACCCCCCCGTTTTTCCCTTCAACAGACACCCATATGCATGAGAACAAAAGAATGTGTGTTGAGAAGGTGTCAGACTCATTATGAGGCGAAAGGTGATTTGAAGAGTTGCTCAAATTAATTAGCATCATAAAAGCAGTGATCATCAAAATAATTCATCATTTTAAATGCCCTTCTTTGTCCCTCTTATTGCCCTGGGAATCCCCTGAAAATGTACTGTCTTGGCGATGGCAGGACATGTGAAGTTTTGAAGTGGCACATCTGTACCAACGCATTCTCACTCCCAACTTATAAATGGACGTTTAGTTAACTACGTTTTGCATGCATGTTTGCAATGTTTATGGGTACATTTTCTTCCGTTTACAACATAACTTTTTTTCTATTTTTGCAAACAAATTAAAAAACTTTAAACAAAAACAAATCACAGCTTTTTATCAATTTCAAATAATTCCAACACTTTTCACAAGTACTTGACAAATAAATGGTTCTGCAAGAGGCTAGCTTTGATGTAAAAAATCTCTATATTGAAATCATCGCTATAGCATGTTTGTTCACTAAAAGATAGACAATGCATTTTTAGGTCGGATGCATTTTTAGGTTTGACAGTGTTCCAGTTCCCATTTTGGCTGCTAATTTTTCTCCCATCACTTCCGATTTCACCTGTTTATCCTGTATGAGTTCTCTCTCCTGATTGGATAAAATTGGTATCCCGACTTGAAACTGCATCTTCTGTTCACTAAAGAGCAGGAGAGACGGTGAGACCCATGTTACCGAACAAACACTCCATAGAAATGATTGCTATCAGAATAGAGCTATTAAACAACAACAATAATAACAATGTGTGTACGTCCGTGTGTGTTTTATGCTATGAAAGAACTACCCAATAGGGCTAAAAAGACATCCAACCAATCAATCAATCAATCAACCACAGCTCATTTGTGTTGATCTGTTTGTATGTAAATGAGCTGCCAAGAAAACATGTAAATACATCACATGATGGGAGCAAACTTTGGTGTAGAATCCACCACTCTGAAGAAGGAACTGGAACAGCTACACATCCTCTGTTAGAATGTCTTTACATCAATTTGGTCTTGAACCGCACACAGAGTTCACATTTTGTTTTAAAGTTAAAGCTATTGCCATTATCACCATAGCCGGCATAGCATTGGTGGCCATTTTGTGGTTCCACAAATCGAAAGCCACAATCAAATGTTTTATGGCCATGAATCACCAGGAGCCTGGAGGGCTTGGTTCCAGGCTTAAAATAAGGAATATAAATATTTTCGGAAATCTCTATGGGAAGAATGTATGGGCTTTTGATTTGTGGAACCACAAAATGGCCGCCACTGCTATGCCCTATAGCATGTACTTAGACTATGCTGTATGTTCACACTGGCATTCCAAATCAGATGTCTGTCCTATCCAGATTGGAATCAAGTCTGAACAGCAAAACAATATGGAAACTGCTTTTTTTATGAATCAGATTTGAACCACATGTGTAGTTGATTTGTAAATGTGATTCAAATCAAATTTATAATAACCTGTCTCAGTCTGACACTCCCACACTGATGGCTGATGTGTTCTTTGTTGTGAACTTGATATGTTGGGCATACATATGATCTGATCACGTGCCGAAACAAACCAGATTTGTCGCCAGTCAGAACGAAGCCACTGCACTGAGCGCAGTCGAGCGCTATCAGGAACACCGCTATCAGCTGCCGTCTTCACAGCTCGTGCCGTTGCTTGTTGTCACAACAAAGCCATCCACCGGGATCTGGTGACCCTGTCGGCACCGCGAGGCTCTAAGCCAGTGGTGGTTTAGCTATACTGTACTTGAGTACAACGCTGAGGTACTTTTACCATACGCGAGTATGTCCATGCTTCAATGCTTGATACTTCTACTCCACTACATCTCAGAGGCTTTTACTTTAACTCCACTGCAATTATTTGAAAACTTCAGTTAATAGTTACTTTGTAGATTTAGATTTTTGAACTAAACTTACATTAACAAATTAAGTCTTACTTTATACTTTGTCTATTTGAAAATAGCAGATCTGCAAGCTTGTAGATCTGCTATTTTTGAAACTTTTCTGACAAATTCCGAAAACTTTTGAAAAAAAAACTTGTGAAATGGGATGTTCGGCATAATGAGAACTTTTACTGTTGGTACTTTAAATACATTTTAATGCCTTTAATGCTGTTGTACTTGTACTGGAGTAAAAGTATGATTACGGGCCTTTTTACTCACACGAGAATATTCCCACATTGCGGTATCGCCACATTTCCATTTAAAATCCGAGTGCTTCCTCCACCACGGAGCCCGAGATCACCAAACAACCTCGCCTCCAAAACTTTGTTCAAAAAAACAGAAAAATGGGCTTGAATCTCCGACAGCCGCGTTTGCTTTCCGAAAGCCTCGCGGAGAGCGGGAACAGCCCCAGCACAGCCAGCCAGCTATACGGACCCCCCCCCCCCCCCCCCGAATCTCCCACGAGCCCCCCCGACGTTCCACCCTCCTCCATACTGAGGGGGGGTAGGGGGGTGCGGGGGCCCTCTCTGGCGTTATAGATAAGAGATGGACGTCCTCTTCTTTTCTCTCTGTGTGGGCGGGTATGTGGGCGCGGTCACCCCACGCAGCTGCAGTTGACGGCAGAGAGCCACTTGATGGTCTGCCAGACGGTCTGGGCGTCCATGAAGGACACGGTCTCGTAGCGAGTGGGCCGGCAGCACGGGTGGGCGCTCACCGCCCGGTGGTCCGCCGTCGCCAACGCCACGCTCCCATTCTCCATCAGAGCCCTATGGAGGAGGAGGAGGAGGGGGGGGGATGCATGGCTATTGTTAGGATTTCATCAGGTGTTCAAGTAGTAGTGAAAATAGCAGATCCACAAGCTCACAACGCAGCACAAAGCGACACATATTTTCACTAGTGTTCTGTCCCAGGCAAACATCTCATTTCTCTTTTGGGTTGGAATTGTGCCACCATGTCCACCTATAAAATCGCCACTGGTTGTGAGCTTGTAGATTGGTTATTTTCAGCATGCAACCAAGTGTAAAATCAGCCATTACAACGCCATCAAGGCACCGCCAAAATCCTTTTTTGTCGACAAAATAAACTGTAGATCTAGTCGACTAGATTGATAATATTTAGTCGACTAAAACTAGACTAAAACATTTCAGAAGACTAAGATATGACTAAAACTAAATTAAATCTTATTCCAAAGACTATGACTGAACTATACCAAAACATGTCTGTCAAAATCAACACTGCCTATACCTGAGGGCCAGGTCGTAGTTCCTGCGAGCGCTGTGGCAGGTGCCCACGCAGTACTTGAAGAGGACGATCTCGTCCGAGTCGTAGCCCAGGCCCAGGTCTCGTACGCGCATCTCCTTCCTCTCCATGCGACAGTCTCTGCTGCTGCTGCTCTGCTGCTGCTTGGAGCGCCGGCGGTTCTTCCTGGCCGGCCTGTCGGGGGCTCCGTCAACGGCAGCGCGGCCCCACCTGCCACGCCGGTCATCCTCTTCCTCCTCTACAGGAGAGAAGACACATGCGGTGGTGGAAAAAAGTATTCAAATGTTTTACTTAAGTAAAAGTATCAATACTGCAATGTAGAAGTACTCCGTTACAAGTAAAAGTCCGGAATAAAACATGTACTTGAGTGAAAGTACAAAAGTATTGGTATCAAAATGTAGTTAAAGTACCAAAAGTAAAAGTACTAATATGTTTGAAAATAGCAGATCTACAAGCTCACAACGCGTCACGATACGACACGTTGTGAGCTTGTAGATCGGCTATTTTCAAATAGCCTAAATATAATATAAAATAGGGCTAAAGTGGTTAATGTATGTAGTAAAAGTAAAAGTACAATATTTGCCTCTGAGATGTAGTGGAGTAGAAGTAACAGGATAGATAGACAATTGAAAATACTCCAGTAAAGTTAAATACCTCAGAATTGTACAGTACAGTACTTGAGTAAATGTACTTACAGATGTGCCACTTCAAAACTTCACACGTTACAGTTCTTTCCCTGAAAGTGCCCTGAAAATGCATTTTTCCCTCCCTGTTCTGCCCTTAAAAATGCACTGTTTTGCCCCTGAAAAGAAGTTGTCACTACACACCCCCGTTTTTCCCTTCAACAGACATATACATGAGAACAAAAGAATGTGTGTTGAAGAAGGTGTCAGACTCATTATGAGGCGAAAGGTGATTTGAAGAGGTCCTTGACCAGTTGCTCAAATTAATTAGCATCATAAAAGCAGTGATCATCAAAATAATTCAGCATTTTAAATGCCCAAGTTCTTTGTCCCTCTTATTGCCCTGGGAATCCCCTGAAAATGTACTGTCTTGCCGATGGCAGGACATTTGAAGTTTTGAAATGGTACATCTGTAGTTACACGCACACGCACACAAGAAACCAGGTTAGTGAACCACCTAAACCAGGGGTTTCCAATGTTTTTCAGGCCAAGGACCCCTTAGCTGAGAAAGAGATGAAGCAGGGACTCCCCGCTACATCTTACAATAAATGCACAAAATCTATTTAGGTCCGCAGTCGAGCCAGCCCGTTAGGCGGTTGCCCTAGAACCCCCGATCTGACCGTTACGCCCATGTATAGGCATATGGAGATCCGGTTGTCCAGAACCGCCGATCCGACACGATATACTGACGACATCAAGGGATGTCCGTATATGAGCATAAAAGGAACACAGACAGACAGACAGACAGACAGACAGACAGACAGGTACAACAGGTACTCCCGACTTGCATTGTTCCTGAGTAAGCCGCTGCCCGTCTAGTATAGGGCATAGCAGTGGCGGCCATTTTCTGGTTCCACTTCAAAATAGTCAATGCATTTTTCCCATTGACATTTTCAAAAATATTTATATCAATTAATTTAAGCCTAGAATCAAGCCATCCAGGTCCTGGTGAATCATGACCATAAAACGTTTAATTCTGTGAAAAAACTTTTTTGAAAATGGCAAAACAAAGGGTATTTATTAAATATAGTATATCATATAATTAAATATAAAATCTTTAAAAAATCACAGAAAAAAATGTGTTATGGTCATGATTCACCAGGACCCTGGATGGCTTGATTCTAGGCTTAAATTAATTGATATAAATATTTTAGGAAATGTCAATGGGAAAAATGCATTGATTATTTTGAAGTGGAACCAGAAAATGGCCGCCACTGCTATGCCCTATTGTATAAAAGTCGGCCATACCATCCCTCATGAAAAAGTATTGTCATTTTTGTATTTAAAACAAAATGCCAGACGTCTCACAACGCTCACAACGCATCGCAGCGTTTTTTTTTGGCGAATGAATTCCCCCCCGTAGGGCTCAAGTGGTTCATGTAAAACATAAATACATAATAGTTAATATCACACAAACATTTTGGCTGCCCTCCTATAGTACCTCTGAGGACCCTCTAGGGCAGGGGTCTTTGGCCTGAAAACGTTGAAGACCCCTGCTCTAGGGGTCCCGAACCCATGTTTATTCCCCTTTCTTTCTTTTTCAGCAGTTGGTATGTGTGTGATATGAGGACATTTTCATCAACTGTGTTCATTTGAGGAGGCTAGTACCACTGCTTCAATGCCTTGCCTTGTGAAGTTCTGGTCGGGCATAGTTCCCAGAGCTTACGGTAAAACCTTCTATTTATTTTTTTACACTAGTTTTGAAACTAGTCTTCTGATTCTGATAGCTCCGTGAGGGTGTTTTATCCACACTGGCATCCCATAATAAGTACAGGGTAATGTTAGAGCCAGAAAATACTAATGTATAAGCAACACTAGATAGTTGGGGATGGGACGTTAATCACTATTTATGGTGATACACTGGGATCAATTCAGTTTTGCCGAGCTGCATATCCGGTACCACTTAAAGGAATAGTTCACCCAAAAATGGACTTATTGTCTCCAACACTTTTACTTCTACTGCACTAAATCTGATCCAAATATTGTACTTTTACTCCACTATATTTATTGGAAAACTTTAGTTAGTTACTTTGTAGATTTTGATTATTATTACAAAATATACACTTCAGCCCCTATATACATTTTGGCCATTTGAAAATAGCAGATCTACAAGCTCACAATGCGTCGTATCGCGATGCATTGTGAGTTTGTAGATCTGCTATTTCCAAAATATTTTTTTATACATTTGAAAACTTGAAATATGGGACATTCTGCATAATGAGTACTTTTACTCTAAGTACATTTTGATGCCAATACTTTTGTACTTTTACTCAAGTACATGTTGAATTCCGAACTTTTACTTAAGAGTATTTCTATATCGCAGTGTAGAATGATACTTTTACCGAAGTAAAAAATGTGAGTACTTTTTCCACCACTTAATAACCATTAGAACGTCAACTCCTGACTACTAAGGACAACGTGCTATATGCTACACATACCCGAACCCGAATCAAGGTCAAATTCCTGCAGTGTGTAAACACAGTGGAATAAATCAATGTGAGTGTAATTGTGAAGACGTAATGTTTGTGGTGTGACAGCGTGCTGGCCCGCCGCCAGTAGCGTGAGAGCAAACACCAAACAACATGAGAGCAGGAGAACGTGGGGTGACCCTCGCTGATGGTTTCATCGCTGCGTGTGATTGACTTCCATGACAATCGGATTCACACGCAGTGGTGGAAGAAGGACTGTTTCTTTTTAATGCAGAAATACTCTGTTACAAGTAAAAGCACCGTAGTCAAAGTGAAAGTACAAAGTACAAACGTATTGGCCATAACATATACTCAGTGGTGTAAAGTAACTAAGTACATTTACTCAAGTACTGTACTTAAGTACCATTTTGAGGCACTTTTACTTTACTGGAGTATTTCCAATTGTCTATACTTTTACTCCAATACATCTTGTAGGCAAATATTGTACTTTTACTCCACAGCTATTATTTGAAATACATTTTTCAAACATTTTAGTGCTTTTACTTTTGGTACTTTAAGTACATTTTGATACCAATACTTTTGTACTTTTACTCGAGTCAATTTTTAATTCTGGACTTTTACTTGTAATAGAGTACTCCTTAAGAAGAATGCCACATTACACCGTTTCTTTCCTCCCCAAAATGTTTTCAAAATGTTCTTTCGAACCTTTCGAAAATAGCACATCTTTGATTGATTGATTGATTGATTGATTGATTGAATACTTTATTAACTAGCTTATTAACAGTAAAGGTAGTACAGTCAAAGGTCATGCTACAGGGATAACACACAAATCCCCAGGAGCTTTTCTCCATTGTGGCTCTTTGATAAGCTCATATGAGCTTTTAGATCTGCTATTTTCGAATAGCTGAGGTAAATAAACAGCGATTGGTCGATGTATGTTTTGCAAAACGAATCCTCAAAATCTGCAAAGCAACAAGTAATTCATGTTTTTTTTTATATAATTGTAGTGGAGTATTCTTTTTTTATAATATATAATAGTTGAGTAAAAAATAAACTCAATATTTGTACCTCAGAAGTACTTGAGTAAATGCACTTAGTTACTTTCCACCACTGACTACAACCCACAGCTAAGTTCTGTGTTCCTCAACCCGTGAACCCAGTGAGAGTGCTTTAACCCTTTCAGACCGGAAACGCATCTGTGTCATTTATTTTATTTTATTTGGCTATTCAAAAATAGCAGATCTACAAGCTTATAGAGTGCCGTGCTATGAATATATATATATATATTTTTTTTTAAAGCAAACATTTGTAACTAAAATCTTTGCTTCTGGGGGATTCTAATTTTTTTTGAAAAAACGTGTGTTGCTATAATATCAGTGGTTCTAAAAAATGATATGTATTTGACCGTCGACTCCCATCTGAAAATATTTAGTTCCAGGGACCCCCAGAAGTTGTAACAGAGTTAAAAATGTAACACAATAAAAATATATATATAAGATTTGCACAAAATTCCACGATTAAAAAAAAAATAGCAGATCTGCAAGCTCATAGCGCGGCACTCGGTGCCGCGCTATGAGCTTGTATATCTGCTATTTTTGGAATAGCCAAAGAAATCTTAAAATACCTTCCCGGTCTTAAAGGGTTAAAAAGGGCACTGGCATGAAAAGCAGCAGTCATGCTAAATCATATACAGACTTCCCAATGAATGCCAGATGTTTGCACTGGCCTTTTAAAAGTGAACAAAAAAAAAACTTCTCGCAGTTTAACCCATTAAAACCGGGAAAGCATCTGTGTCATTTTAGATTTGAGCTAAAAAAACATTATTTTATACGTTGGCTATTCAAAAATAGCAGATCTACAAGCTCATAGCGCGTCACTTTGTGCCGCGCTATGAGCTTGTAGATCTGCTATTTCTTTTTTATCTTGAAAATGTGTGCAAATCTTTTGAATATATATTTTCTTGAAGCAAATGTTTTTTACTCAAATATTTGCCTCTGGGGGTCCCTGGAACTAAATATTTTGAGATGGGGGTCCGCGGCCAAATACATGATATGGCTATTTGGCCGCCAAATATGTATTTGGCCCGCAAATCTATATTAAACATTTTGGGGGTCCATAACATGAAAAAGACCTGAATGGAACAGAGCCTTCATTAGTATCATTGGTAACACCTGTGAAGAGGCCTAATTTCTTTCCAATATGGCTACTGTGCATAGAGTTATTATTACTTTTTGGCATCATGGCATGCCCTGTTCATGCCAAATATATTTTGGAAGGGAATGAGGGCTTGCTTAACACCGTTTTAAAATTGGAACGCTTCCTTTGATGTTTTGGAATAGTTTTATAATTGCATGAAATAATGCCAATAATTAGAAGACATTTGTAGAATGGGCCTCAGGTCTTCATGGGTTAACAAGTGGCGTGGGACTGTGTGGATCTGTACGCTGTAGCAGCGGGAGAGGAGCTGGTGTTAAATTGGAAGCAGATATGGATGTTGAAGTGTGTGTGTGTGTGTGTGTGTGTATGTGTGTGTGTGTGTGTGTGTGTGTGTGTGTGTGTGTGTGTGTGTGTGTGTGTGTGTGTGTGTGTGTGTGTGTGTGTGTGTGTGTGTGTGAGACCTATTCAGACCTATAAGCTCACAACGTGCCACATTGTTAGCTTGTAGATCTGCTTTTTTCATTTTTTTTAAAATAGAAAATGCTACTTTGGTACAGGTTTAATTTTGACAGCATATTTGATTTAGTCTTTTGAATAAAATTCTATTTAGTTTTAGTCATATTTTAGTCATCTGAAATCGACAATGATGGTGTCGTAATGCCTGATTTATACTTAAAATATACACAACGACGGGTCTTGTGAAACCAATATTTTGAAAATAGCACATCTACAAGCTCACGATGCGTCGCATCACGACGCATTGTGAGCTTGCCTTGTAGATTGTCTATTTTCAAATGGCCAAAATGTATAAAGGACTGAAGTGGTTAATATATGTTTTGTAATAATAATCAAAATCTACAAAGTAACTAGTAACTAAAAGTTTCAAATAATTGTAGTGGAAATAGGAAATTGTGCCTCAAGTACAGTACTTGAGTACAGTAAATGTACTTAGTTACTTTCAGCCACTGCTCTCCTGGTTATCAGTGGAGTGGTGCAAAGTGTATGCCAGTCACTGTGCTGTTGGCAGGGCTCCAGAAACACATGCCATTGTGTTTTTTCCCCCTTTGTTTTCCCTCCTGGATGACAACCGCAAAACCAACCCTATATAAACACAAATATCTCTGTCACTGATTGATTAAGGGTCCTTACACAGGGGGTTCTCAACCGCGGCCCACCCACCTGACCTGACCGCTCAACACGGCCGCGGCAAGTGGTTATAGATGGGTGGGCTGCGTGTATTTTCCAGTGGTGGAAAAAGTACTCAAATGTTTTACTTAGGTAAAAGTATCAATATTGCAACGTAGAAGTGTTCTATTACAAGTAAAAGTCCGGGATTCAAAATTTACTTGAGTAAAAGTACAAAAGTATTGGCATCAAAATGTACTTAAAGTACCAAAAGTAAAAAAACGTTTGAAAATAGCAGATCTACAAGCTCACAACGCGTCGCGATGCGACGCGTTGTGAGCTTGTAGATCTGCTATTTTCAAATAGCCTAGGTATAAAATAGGGCTAAGTGGTTAATGCATGTTTTTTTTTTACGTAAAAATGTATATCTGCAAAGTAACTAGTAACTCAAGTTTTCACATAATTGTAGTGGAGTAAAAGTACAATATTTGCGTGTGAGATGTAGTGGAGTAGAAGTAAAAGTATTGGAAATTGGAAATACTCCAAGTAAAGTAAAAGTACCTCAAAATTGTACTTAAGTACAGTACTTGAGTAGATGTACTTAGTTACTTTACACCACTGGTATTTTCAGAGCACGTTCATTTTAACGACCAATCAATCGACTGCGTTCCGGCTGGGATTTTTGTGTTTTGCCAATTCTTTGGGGGCCCACTTGCAATACCCTATAGGCCCACCAGTGGGCAGATTAAAATCTTTCATAGATGTCATAGACTTGACAGCACTATCATCAGCGTTGTGTCAATTAATGTGTTTTGGTTTGTTGACTTCCTTTTTTCTATCAATATGTAGGATTCGTGTGTATTTTTAAACCCTCCATACTAAGTAAACATGACCTTTGGCTCTGTACTTGGTCTGCTCTTTTTTTTACCCTCTACACCAAATGTCTTTGCCGGAAATAGCAGATCTACAGGCTCACACTGCAGATTTGCTATTTTGCCCTAATGTTCCCCTCAGAATAGGGATGCTATAGAGCATCGCAGTTGCGCAGAATCCGGGTGCCGGAAGTAAATACTCAATGCATTTTTCCCATTGACTTTTCCAAACATATTTATATCAATGAATTTAAGCCAGAATCAAGCCATCCAGGATTCTGGTGAATCATGACCATAAAAACTTTTTTTCTGTGATTTTTTAAATTTTATATTTAATGATATGATATACTATGTTTAATAAATACCCTTTGTTTTGCCGTTTTCAAAAACGTTTTTTCACAGAATCAAACGTTTTATGGTCATGATTCACCAGGATCCTGGATAGCTTGATGCTAGGCTTAAATTAATTTATATAAATATTTTCGGAAAAGTCAATGGGAAAAATGCATTGAGTATTTACTTCCGGCAACTGGAAGTGGGCGGGAACTGCGACGCTCTATAGGGCTGAAGTATAGTTCATGTAAAAAACACAAAGATTTGGCGGCCTCCCTGTTGCAACTCTGAGTACCCCCTAGGGGTCGCCGACCCCCTGTTGAAGACCCCTGCACTAGCCTCCAGGCTATGGGATGTAGTCTGTCCTCAGCCGGCCTTAAACCAGACTAGCCAATTGCAGAGCAATCATGCCCCCAGGTTATAGCATCAAAATGTGTTTGGCCAAAAGAACAATAGCAGAAATGATTGTCTGGAAATGGTTTCTATTCCTCCTATACTGTCCAACTTCAGTTCCCGTAGAGGAAAATGCTGCTACGTGGTTGCATGGGCCATGATTTAATTCCATAGACAGGGATTTAATTTCACACACACAGCCATAAAGGTTTTGACCAAGACTTGTTCAGTTACTATCCTGACCCTATAACCCTCAGGGTCCATTTGTGCTCATTTGTGCAAATGTGTTATACTAATAATGTTTCCCAAACAGTGGGTCGGGACCCATTTGTGGGTCGTACACCCATGTTTATGGGTCGCGAGAAAATATCCCTTTATTTTTGTTTCCTACATTTTGTTTTTAATTATTATTATTTCAAAAATATTTCCAAAAATTCAAGTTTTTAATCATCAATTAAAAACTAATTCCATTTTTCCCCCCAAAATAAGTAAATAGAAATTCCATAAATTACCAAAAAAAGACTAGTGAAAATAGCAGATCAATCACCTTGCAGTGCGAGGCGTCGTGAGCTTGTAGATGGGCTATTTCCGGCAAAGATGTTTGGCGTAGAGGGAAAAAAGAGCAGACCAAGTACAGAGCCAAAGATCAAGTTTACTATGTATTGAGGGTTTAAGTGGTTACATGTCTGAAATAAGCAAAAAACATGAATGTACACATCAATGATAGTCAATGAAGCCATCCATGAAATCTATGACATGTTTCAATCTGCAACTCTGCTTCATCTGTCTCTCAGCTAAGGGGTCCTTGGCCTCGGAAAAACGTTCACAAGCCCTGGTGTACACTTGAACCAGCCATGAATGTATGTTGTTGTTTTGGGGAATGGGTTGTGTCTGTGTGCTTGTCAGCTCACGCCTGGTGTGTGAGCGGTACACTTGTAATCAAGACAAGAAAGACAAAGGCATTTAGAAATGTTCCTCAGGCGATTCTTCAGTGATCTTACCCAGCCGTGTTAAAACAAGCCATGAGAGGTTAGCATTATTTCATGCAATTATAAAACTATTCCAAAACATCGAAGGAAGCATTCCAATTTTAAAGCGGTGTTAAAGACAGCAAGCCCTCAAGATCACTTCCAAAATATATTTGGCATGAACAGGGCATGCCATGATGCCAAAAAGTAATAATAACTCTATGCACAGTAGCCATATTGGAAAGAAATTAGGCCTCTTCACAGGTGTTACCAATGATACTAATGAAGGCTCTGTTCCATTCAGGTCAGACAGAGTCAGGGTGCTGATAGGCTGCCCTAGCGCGTCTGATATCTGGTCTAGAGGGCGGGTTCAAAATCGCCAGAGAAAAAATCTGCGAGATCCAATTGGTTCACCGATCTGTCCATCAGCCCCTGCCCCATGCCCCTCCTCCTCCCCCAATGTGCAGCATAGACCATATTCACACGGCGGCCATATTGCCATTAAGTCAATGAAATGCCACCCCAGTTGCCACAGCAACGCAATGTTAAATTCCAAAATGGTCGTGTGAATATGGACTATTGAGAGCCCTGACGTCACAACATTTGGAGCGACGCCCACTGCACTCTGGTTGGCTGGGGAAATTAAACACTTCCTACGCCAGGAACGTCAACAGGCTGGTCCAGTATCTTATTTTTTGAGCAAAACGCGAAGGAAAATAAAAGCCTGGAGATTGAGGCTAGGGTGCTGATATTGTGCATGTTGGCTCACTGGAAACACTCTGCTACACCAGTGGGTCTCAAAGTGTGGTCCAGGGACCCTCATGGTTCCTTGAGGGGCCGGGTGTGTAACTCTGAGATTGTACAAATGGAACCAAATGGATTTGGTTCCATTTGTACAAGTAATGGGGTCCTTAAAATCAAAACGCTTGAGAACCACAGTACAACACTAAACAGAACAGAACCTTCAATAGTATAATTATTAATTGGTAACACATGTGGAGGAAGTAAGGAAGAGACCCAAATTCTTTCAAATATGGCTGCCATGCAGAGAGCCTAAGGAAATGGATACATTTTATATATCTCTGCTGTCCGGCAGAAAACCTCCTAACTTGGAGTTAGGAGGTTTTGTTCATCATTGATAAGAACAGCTGAATGGACCTCCAAGCTCACAATGAGGTTGGAGGTCAAAAGGGGGTGGAGCCTGGAGTCAGCAAAACCAGCTAACTCCACCCCCCCTTTGCTGAAGTTGTCTGGTTTAGCAGAAAGTTTGAGGGTCCAATGGAGTTAGCTGCTTTTGTCAGAAGCACTTTTTAACACTTTTCATTGGCTCCATTTTTTTTTACCAACACACAGACGTAAAGGGTGTTCAATAGCACTGATTTATGGGGAAAAAAATGCAAAAGCGGAAAAATAGAGTTAGCTGATTCCTGCCGTACAGCAACGATATATTTTATTTTCATCTAATATGTATCAAAATAAAAATAAAATAATGCATAATAAGGGGAAATAAAGTCAAGTATACATTTTAACGTGCACGGTACATCATTATCAAACCTAAATGTACCGTTCAACTTAAATACCCAAAATGACTGGCAGTGCACAGGTTTTGTAGCAATGTGTAAAGCAATTGTCATTATTCTATGTATCTAGCATAGCATACTGGGAACTGGATATATGGCTGTTTAAAGCACAGCCAATATGAACACAGAGGGGGCTTAAGCCCTATTGGCCAGGCACGTGACCCGTGGTCCCTGGTGTGGCTATTGTGATGGTAGACCCCTGACCAGTGTTGGTGCCAAGTTTGGTGCGGATCGAAACAACGGTGCACCTCGTATAGGTCCGAATGTTAAGTTTGTGACATCCACTCGCCCACCCGCCAATTTTGATATAGGATAAATGTCAATGTAAAATAGGGTTCAAGTGGTTAAGAAAATAACCCGGCTTCAATGAAGGCCAGATTCTGTGCTGAAAACTGCCACACATACTTCCACAAGTTACAGCAGTCCTATGGACTGTGGACAGTTTGACACTTTGCTACTTTTAGGCATGGTCGTTACCACGCAGGACTCCCACAGAGATTTATGACACCTATTTATTCTCTTCAAGACAGCTTGACTGTTCAAAAAGCCTGGTAGTTTAGACCAGGGGTGGGCAGCTTCTCTTAGCCTGGAAACCAGACGAAACTGCCAGTGCAAAAAAATAAAAAGAAGCCCTCTGCAGATTAGTCTGGCCATGCTCGGTTGTGATTGGATTTTTTTTATCCGCCCCTTAGAAAGTCAGGTTCCACACAGAGATTCCATAGTAGACTAATATGTATGCCAGGGGTCTTCAACAGGGGGTCCGGGACCCCTAGGGGGTCCTCAGAGCTACTATAGGGGGTCCGCCAAATCTTGGTGTGATAGGATTTAGTTTTTTTACATTAACCACTTGGGGTGCATGTCGCCTTTCCGACATGTCGCCTTTCCGACGTTAACGAACGCTATACCTAACCCTAACCCTAACCCTAACGGCACGCGGAAGCCACTAGTCGGAGTGGCGAGATGTCGGAATGGAAGGAGCACCCCAACCACTTGAACACTAAAATTCCTTTTCTGAGGGGAACATTAGCCGAAAATAGCAGATCTACAAGCTCTCAACGCCTCGCGCTGCGAGGCGTTGAGAGCTTGTAGATCGGCTATTTTTGGCAAAGAGGCTATAGGTGTAGAGGGAAAAATAGCAGACTAAGTAAAAAAAAACTTTAATCCGAAACACAATTTTATACAATATAGAGTAGGGGGTCCCTGCTTCATCTCTTTCTCAGCTAGGGGGTCCTTGGCCTGAAAACGTTGAAGACCCCTGATGTATGCAGTGATATTAGTCTGGCCATGCCAGGATAAGCTTCTTTGACCAGAGGGACATACTGACTTGGTTAAGTGAGCGAAGGGCCGCAACATTGGACAATCGAAATGAAACGTGAAACACAAACTGCATTAATTTGACAGACATGACAGATTGCTTTACAATGTTTCCCTTGCTTCACAGCACAATATGATTTGCTATACAAAATTACTTTATTTTTTTTTGCTGTGTGTGTCACTTTGGTACCCTGCGGTTACAATGAAAAGATTACACCAATGGAACCTTTTCATGTTGCGGACCCCCATCTGAAAATATTTTGTACCAGGGACCCCCAGAGGAGACGATTTGTGTAAAAAAAAAAGAAATCTACCGTATTTTCCGCACTATAAGGCGCATCTGAGTATAAGGCACACCTTCAATAAATGTATTATTTTCATATATAGAGTGCACCGCATTATAAGGCGCATCCTCACTATAAGGCGCACTGACGGTGCGCCCTATAGTGCGGAAACCAAGGGAACCAATATTGATACATATATAAGGCGCATCGGATTATAAGGCCCCCCCCCCAAGGACCCCTGGGGTCCCCAGACCCCACTTTGAGAACCACTGACTTACACAATCCACTTCAATGCATTATCAACTTCTAAGGCCTAGGCTACACGTATATGGATCTTTTCATAAACGGATATTTTAGTCCTCCGTTTTTAAAAAGAATCCCTGGCCACATGACAAAGATTTAAAAAAAATCCCTGTCCACACGTAGACGCAGAAACGCATTGATCAGCGGCAAGTTTCAAGTTCAGATTTTATATTTAGGCTACATTTATTTTATATATGAGGGGCCAAATACAAATACATTTTAATCACATGTTAAGGCCCAATACTGCAATAGCTGCATTATTTGAATAGCATACGTGAACAGCATACGTGAACATAAACGAAAACAACATTATTATGGCGCAGCTGCAGCGCAAACAGTAGCCATGGTTCACATGACTCATGGTGCCGCCCGAGTCCCTGGTTTATAGTGGTGTTCGTTTTTTTTTTTACATTGCCAACTCTCACATGTACATAAACGTTCAGATTTCAAATATAAAGTGCTTACCCCCGAGCCACGGATGTTACAAGGCGATCCGGACCGCGATAAGTACCCGTATCTCCGTATTGTTCAATAAAAAGCATTTTTTTGGTAATGTATCAGAGTGCAATACACCTCCCAACCATTAGTGTCGCATGGTTGAAAGCATCGAAGACAATTTGGAGAAAATGTCCGGCGATCGGATTAAAATGTTTTTTATTGAACAATACGGGAGATACGGGTACTTATCGCGATCCGGATCGCCTTATAACGTCCGTGGCTCGGGGGTAAGCACTTTATATTTGACATCTGAACGTTTATGTACATGTGAGAGTTGACAATGTAAAAACAAATCGAACACCACTATAAAGCAGAGACTCTCGGCACCATGACTGTCATGGTATGCCAGTCATGTTTCAGGGCTGAGTTTTACTTCATCAATTCATTCCATGGGCGGTCGTCCCAAAACTCCCCGACCCACGCACCTTTGGAGCGGGCCACCCGCGGCCGCTCCATGGTCGCTGGATTTTGACCCGGGGCGATTGTGTAATTAGGACCACAGACCCCACATTCAACCTGTGTGCGCGCCGTGTGCTCTACTCGGCGCAGAGAAAGAGGGTTTTCGTCACACAGTGAATGAGCTACTTTTCCCACCACTGTCTTATTATTAATTATGACATTATTTTGCCATAAATGAGCGTGCCTTGTTTCATAGACTGTAAGTGTTGCTCTCTCTCTCTCTCTCTCTCTCTCTCTCTTCATTTATTATTATAATGACCATGAGCGGTCCGGTGTGTATTATTATATTATTTATTTATTATTATAATGACCATGTGCGAATGCGCGATGACGTCATCGTTTCTCAAAATCTCCGGATTACATGTCCACACAGATCCACTGAAACGCATGTTTTGGAAAACCTTCACTTATTTATCCGTTTACAAAAATATCCGTTTTAGCGGCCAAAAACACCGTTTGCGTGTGGCTGAAAGGCCCAAACGCACACAAAAATGTGCGTTTAGAAAAAGATCCATGTACGTGTAGCCTAGGCCTAAATGAGCCTCGCTGATGTACGTATATCTTGCCAGGTGTGAAACACATTACATTATGTAAATATGGGCTGTTTTACAACTCTAATATCTAATCTTTACCATCAGCTGAGTCAAATGCAGTCATGTATTCAAATAGGTAAATATTAATTACCATTTATTGGAAACAAGTTGAATTAATCTGCCTCAAAAACCATTAAAATAATGCTGCCTTTTATTATATGGATTTTCAACTTTTTTGACAAAGAGATATCAGTCAAAACATTGATAATCGGTGGTCTATAGGACTATGTAAAAGTCGGAGTCGGCATCGGGCCTAAAACTATGAGATGTCTGAGTCGGGCTCTAGTTCTCAAAGTGCGGTCCGGGGACCTTCAGTGTTCCTTGAGGAAGTTCTAAATGGACCCTTACTGGTCTGTAACTCTGAGAGTGTACAAATGGAACCAAATGGACCCTTACTGGTCTGTAATTCTGAGAGTGTACAAATGGAACCAAATGGACTCTTACAGGTCTGTAACCCAAATGGACCCTTATGGGTCTGTAACTCTGAGTGTACAAATGGAACCAAATGGACCTTTATGGGTCTGTAACTCTGAGAGTGTACAAATGGAACCAAATGGACTCTTACAGGTCTGTAACCCATTTTTTACATTACTCCTACAGATTTTATCCAAACGTCATGCAAATTAGTACGCAAGTATCTCTATAGTCATGTGATCAACACGGATCTGTCTGATTTCCCATATTCCATCCTGATTGGCTAAGGTTGGCTTCCAAAGTTTGCAGGATTGGTCCGTTTGGCCTAAAAATAAATGGCACCCTTTTCACATTGGCCTATTATAGCGCCACCAGGAGGCCACAATAACGTACCTGACCTGGCGGAGACCTGTGCTCCGAGGAGCACTTTTTCTATTTTTTTATTGTGTCTTATTTATTGATTAATTGATTGATTCATTAATTTAATCATTAATTCATTTAATCATGTATACATTTACACGTAATTTACACGGAAGTACTCCCCGTATTAAAGGTATAACAACACATAACCAGTCCAAATGGACCAGTGTAAAGGAATCCTTACCATAGACAGCTGGTTGGGAGTTCATAATGCTGCTGGTTCGTCCCTGCAGTGTCTGTCCCTCAGCATGGACAGATGGAGGTTGAGAGGACAGTCTCTTTCCCACAGCGTGGACAGCTGGAGGCTGTGAGGACAGTCTCTTTCCCACAGCATGGACAGCTGGAGGCTGCGAGGACAGTCTCTTTCCCGCAGCGTGGACAGCCGGAGGCTGCGAGGACTTCCTGTGTCCAGGCAGAGGACGAGACAACATGTCCTTATTGTCCTCTTCTGGAGACACGCCCTCCACCAGCGTCACCAGACTGGCCACCACCCAGAGCATCACCTGACCACACACACACACACACACACGCGCACACACACGCACGCACGCGCATGCACACACGCACACACACACACGCACACACACACACACACACGCACACACACACACACACACACACACACACACACACACACACACACACACACACACACACACACACACACACACACACACACACACACACACACACACACAGCACACACACACACACACACACACACAGTCTATTCTTCAGTTGCTTGATTCAATATTTAGATATTCACATTGTCACTTTATCAAACGCCTCTTTTATAAACCCCTTTGTAACTTCAAACTCCATTTTAACCATGTTCGATTCATTGAAAACACACATCCCTGCTTCTGGTGGCTGATGTTGTCCTTTGGGGGCTGTGTTTGTTCAAAAAAAGAATAATTCATTTTCTTATTATTAATTTTATAAAATAAAGTAATAAGTAATACAAAAATGCTACTTCCACAGATTTTGTCCAAACCTCACGCATTGATTCGGTACACATTATCTCTGTAGTCATGTAAACAAGATATTTCATTCCGATTTTTCATATTCCATTCTGATTGGTTATGATTACAAAATGTGTGGGAGGGGCCCATTTTTGAAATCACAAATCATGAACGCAGCGTCCCATCTGCCCCAAATCAGAATCACACATTGAAGGGTCCTCTAAACAACACTGATCCAAAATCGATTTCACTCAGACCCCGACCCACACCTTACTGCTTTGTGCCAGTGTTACATAAGACCCATGGCCACTTATAGGGACTCTGAGCCGCCGTGGGTAAAAGGATCTTCCTGTCCCATGGAAACACAGCCTTGGGCTCCCTCACTGGACTGCTGCCCAGAGAGCTGACCCCCCCCCCCCCCCCCCCCCATCACACACACACACACACACACACACACACACACACACACACACACACACACACACACACACACACACACACACACACACACACACAACCGTAAGCCTAAAGCCGAAAAATTGCTGATCTACAAGCCCACACAACGCGTTGTGACATCTAACCTCTAAATGTCTTAATCCCACACTAACCCCAGTCTGTTACTGTTTTTACTATAAAACAACATTTGTTCTTGTTAGGACCAGGAAAATGTCCCTCACAAAGTCTATTTACACACACGCACGCACGCACGCACGCACGCACGCACGCACGCACGCACGCACGCACGCACGCACGCACGCACGCACGCACGCACGCACGCACGCACGCACGCACGCACGCACGCACGCACGCACGCACGCACGCACGCACAGACAGACAGACAGACAGACAGACAGACAGACAGACAGACAGACAGACAGACAGACAGACAGACAGACAGACAGACAGACAGACAGACAGACACACACACACACACACACACACACACACACACACACACACACACACACACACACACACACACACACACACACACACACACACACACACACACACACACACACACACACACAGCCAAAACACCTCCTCCTCTAATAATTACTTAATTGACACACGACCCCTCGTCGGGGCCCGAGTCAGGTTAATATTTTAAGGGCACTTAAAAAGAATAAACCAATGGGTTTCTCTCCAGTGTGTGCCGCGGGCATGGAACACAACAGGGCCCGGATCCAATTGGCCGTGTACGTCTACGAGGCTGAAACGTATACGCCGCTGCTAGGGTTATAGACCATCGACCTACTTCTCATTCTGTGTGACTTGCAGTGGTGGAAAAAGTACTCAAATGTTTTACTTAAAGTAAAAGTATCAAGCCGATCTACAAGCTCACAATGCGTCGCATCGCGATGCGACGCGTTGTGAGCTTGTAGATCGGCTATTTTCAAATAGCCTATGTATAAAATAGCTAAAGTGGTTAATGTATGTTTTATAATATAATAATTTATATCTGCGAAGTAACTAGTAACTGAAGTTTTCAAGTAATTGTAATGGAGTAAAAGTACAACATTTGCCTCTGAGATGTAGTGGAGTAGAAGCAAAAGCATAGACAATTGGAAATACTCCAGTAAAGTAAAAGTACCTCAAAATTGTACTAAAGTACTGTACCTGAGTAAATGTACTTAGTTACTTTACACCACTGGTGACTTGTCTCGTTACTCATCAGCCCAAACACCTCACAGTAAAACCAGGATTCCAACAATGGAAACTTAGAGGGGGTGTGAAAGTGAAATTATTCTGTTAAAGATGTTTTTTATTTATTATCTTTTTTATAACAATCTGCTGACATGAGACTAACAACAGAGGGCAAGGTTGGTTGGTTGATGTGGGTGATTGGGATTGAAGAGATGGAGAAGAATAAAACAAAAAGACAACTACCACTTCCCAGAAAGTGCTGGTAAAGGAGGGGAGCATTTGCGGAGGGGAACATTTGCCGAAAATAGTATGGTGTAGAAGGAAAAAAGAGCAGAACAAGTACAAAGCCAAAGGTAACGTTATACGTTTTGAGGGTTAAGTGGTTAAATGAATGAATGAATACACATTAACATGAATCCGGCATAGTAATAGAAAATACATATTGTGTAAACCGTAAACATAATAACACTGATGATAGTTGCTGTCAAACTAGTCTGTGAATCTATCAATGCATCTATGAAAAAAGTGAAATCTGCAACACAATTTTATACCTTATGTAGTGGGGGTCCCTGCATCTCTCTGTCAGCTAATTGGTCCTCGGCCTAATTGGTCCTCGGCCTGAAAAACGTTGAAGACCCCTGCTATAGACTAATGTCAGAACTCAGACAGGATTCAGTCAAAACAAGTGACATTGGGGAGGGCGGGGTGGCAGACGAAACTGGAACTGGAACACTGTAAAACTGAAGCTGATAAATGATCAATTTCAGGTTCTATCTCCTGATTGGATCAAATTGGTATCCCAACCTGAACGAATGTACGAAAACAATGAAGCTTGCATGTACGGCAGGGGTCTACAACGTTTTTTTTTTTCAGGCTGAGGAACCCCGTAGCTGAGAGAGAGATGAAGCAGGGACCTCCACTACATATCGTCTAAAATTGTGTTGCAGATGATTCTATTTCATAGATTTCATAGATAGCTTCATAGACTTGTTTGACAGCACTGTCATCATTGTTTGTTGAATTCATGTTAATGTATATTCTCAGACATTTAACCACTTAAAACCCTCAATACTTGACCTTTGGCTCTGTACTTGGTCTGCTCTTTTCACCCCTCTCCGCCAAACCTCTTTAGCCAAAGATAGCAGATCTACTGCTCTGCTATCTTTGGCTAAAGTTCTACTCAGAATAGGGATGCTAGGGTTTAAGTGGTTAATGTAAAACAATAGCATAATCCTATCACACAAAGATTTGGCGACCCCCCTGTGGTAACTCTGAGGACCCCCTAAGGCATTGGTTCTCAAAGTGGGGTCCAGGGGTACTTGAGGGGGTTCCAGGGGGTCCCTAGCTAAATGATGGACAGGAACCAAATGGACCCTTATGGGTCTGTAACTCTGAGAGTGTACACGTGTACACTCTCAGAGTTAAATTAACATTGGTTTTACAATGTGAATTGGGTCCCAGAGGTATAAATGCCATTAAATGGGGCTCCGTAGCCTAATGCATGTCAATCTGGTGGTCCTTGAAATTAAAATGGTTGAGAATCACTGCTAGAGAGCCGTAAAAACCTTCTCTTATTGGGGTCCCTGGCTTATCTTTTGAAATGGGGGTCCACGGGGTAATAAGTGTCAATTTGGGGGTCCTTGACATGAAAAAGTTTGAGAACCACTGCCCTAAGGGTCCCGGACCTCCTGTTGAAGACCCCTGGTTTACATCTATAAACCTCATCAAAGTAACAATTACTATCACAATATTTCATATATCAATATGAAAGCTGTTGGAGAGACAGACAGTATGAAAGGTGAGAGGGAGACAGTGTGAGAGAGATAGACAGTAGGAAAGCTGAGAGGGAGACAGAAGGAAAGCTGAGAGGTAAACATTGTAACGGAGACAGGGGAATTAGAGTCATTTGATCCTATCGTAGGTACTTCAGGAAGTGAGCATTTTAATTGCTACATAATTGAACTTGAAGGGCATAATGAACTGTTTAGTTAATTTATCTTTAATAGAACTTTGGTCTGAAATCTATGGAGTGCAGACAGGTGGTGCAATGTAAACACACACACACACACACACACACACACACACACACACACACACACACACACACACACACACACACACACACTCACGCACCCACACACCCTCACGCACCCACACACACACGCACGCACGCACGCACGCACGCACGCACACACACACACACACACACACACACACACACACACACACACACACACACACACACACACACACACACACACACACACACACAGTCAAGCGCACGCGTGTGTGCGCCTGCACACGCACAAAGAGGCAGCTACTCACATTCGGGATTAATAAAGTATATATCTATCTATCTATCTATCTACATTCAAACCCTTTTGCGGCTTACAGTGTGCACAAGAAATTCACCGCAAATCTGTTTTTCTGGAGAATCTATATTTTGACACATCAACTCCAAATAACAGCTGAAATAAACCAAGCAGCACATAGTTCAGTGTTTATGGATACTACGGATGGGACGGTTAAAGAGTTTAGGGTTAACCATTTAACCAAAATGTGTGTCACTAATCGTTTAGGACAAAATAACGAAAATTAACCTAAATTAAGCCATCTCGGATCTCGGCCGTTTTTTGCATTTGTCAGACAAGCACACCACTGTACACAAGTGTGTGTGTGTGTGTGTGTGTGTGTGTGTGTGTGTGTGTGTGTGTGTGTGTGTGTGTGTGTGTGTGTGTGTTTGTGTGTGTGTCACCTACCTAGGCAAGCTATATGCCATTTTAAAGGTACATGTCTTGTGATTAAAATGATGAAAACTATTCCAAGATAGCATCAAACCTGACGCTACAATCAACGCCGAAGTCAGACATACTGTACACAAACAAGCAAACATTCACAAAGCTGCAGAACTTAAGCGATAAAACATCAAACGCCAGCCTGTTGGAGAGAACCAACCAAAACAACATCAGCCAGGATGTGAAGAAGAGTAAGTGGGGGTGGATTGGACACACCCTCCGAAAGCCAACTGACAACATCACTAGGTAGGCACTGGACTGGAATCCGCAGGGCAAAAGAAAAGTGGGGAGGCCAAAACAGACCTGGAGAAGATCAGTCGACTTGAGAGTGAGGCAAAGACAACCGGACTATCATGGGTCCAGCTGAAGAAAACTGCCCAAAACAGAATCCGATGGCGGGGTGTGATAGGCTCTATGCACAGCAGCCATATTATCACTTCCTTCACAGGTGTTACCAATGATACTAATGAAGGCTCTGTTCCATTTAGTGTAGCACAGTGGTTTCCACGACCCCCATAACTCTGAGAGTGTACACATGGAACCAAATGGACCCGTTACACACCCATAAGGGACCATTTGGAAGCCCATGAGGGTCCCTGGACCCCAACTTTAGGCCCACTGGTGTAGCAGAGTGTTTCAAGTGAGCCAACATGCACACAAAATCAGCAACCCTGACTCTGTTTGACCAGAATGGAACAGAGCCTTCATTAGTATCATTGGTAACACCTGTGAATGTCTTCATAATATGGCTGCTGTGAATAGAGCCTATTGCAGCCCTATGCTCCATCTAGGAGCCTACAGGAATAAGTCGAGTCTGCCAGTCCATAGCACAAACACATATAACATCCAAACTCTGCCTCTTTCTCCTGCTCTTGAATTGTGTAGCAAAAGATGGGTAAAATGCAGTGGAAGAATTTCAGGTATCTGCAAATGTCAGTGACAAACACCCCAACAACAATGTAAGGGGACACAATTCACACGTTTTGTATGTGAGCAATCTCTCACATGTTTGAGGCTGTGATGAGTTACGACAAAAGAAAGAAAGAAATACATATTTGAGGAATAGACGTTGTAAGGAGCATTTTCCTGGCCCTCGCACACAACATGTTTGTTTTATAGTAAAACAAATAAAACTAAGTAGATTTTTAGGTTTACGATTGGGAAAATATTCAGATTGGGTTTAGGGTTAGGGCAGCGGTTCTCAACTTGTGGGTCCCCACATGATGTTGGGGGTCCCCAGATGACAGTGAAGTGACAATTTAAGTACTTTTTTTTAATCCCTCAAAAACACACCCACAAAAAAAAGTTCATTACTGCATCAAAAGTAATCAACAAACTATACTATAAAAACCTGGTCAATCATAGGCCAACTTGTCACATAATATAAGAAGAGGCAAACTTTGTGGAAAACATCCGATCTACAAGCTCATAACACCTTGTGTTGCGAGGTGTTGTGAGTTTGTAGATTATAATTTTCACAATAATTATCTGTGGAACATCGAGTCAAACAAAATGTTATACTTAGTTGTGCGGCAATGTTACACACCGAAAAATATGCAGATGCAAGCTCAATGCGACACGTTGTGAGCTACTATTATATAAAAATAAATAAAATAGAATAATTAATAACTTAATTAATACATAATTAAATAAATACATAGATAAACAAACAAACAGAATAGATATATATTATATATTACAACATTCTCACCTTCCAGTTTTTCAGGTGATGGTCGGGAGCAGACCCCTCCTGTCTCCACCACCCTGTTCCATCTGGGGGGGAAAAGTAGACGTTCATTAATTAATTAATGTAGCTTTAAAAGATTCAGTTTTAATTTAAAATAACTTTACTTCATGTGTTTATTTGGACGGGACAGTGCATATTAATGAACAATACAGTACATACATGATGCAATGTGAATATACCAGATTATAGCAAGAATGCCTAATTTCCATCCATAGCCCCCCAGACATAAGCAAAAAAAAAACACAGTGAAGTACAAAAGGAGGAAAATAGGGAAAAGGGAAGAAAAGGAAAATAACCAAATTGTTGCCTATTTAAAGATATAAAACACAAGGGAAGAATACAGTAAACAGTGCACGTTTGTCCATGGTCCATTTGTTTAGTTTTGTGTTGGATTTTAAAGGACTTTCTCTCATGTCAGTGAGTAGATTGTTCCGGCTAATGCTTCCCTGAACTGAATGTGTATTTTTTGCAAACGTAGTGCGCACCTCACAATCCTCTCTAGTTGCAGCCCAAAGCCCCTTTCAGGCTTCCTCTTTTTTATCGACATGTTTCCAGTGTCCCATGAGGCCTTGCATGAATTATCACGGGCAAAACTTGTCATTCAATTCATTCAAGAGTGATCCGTGTCAGTCAATAATAATAATAATGAGGGAACACAACCTGACAGAAACCAACAAAAGGGTCATATCAGTCTACAAAATCTCCCTCCACACAGCCAATTCAAATGAATGACCAATGCTTATTATCAAGCGCTGAAGTCACACTGCAAGAACCATTTAACCCTCATAGAGAGATTCAGGTGTCACAGCCGCAACAGCAGCAGCCAGTAGGCTAATAGAGACACGCGGCCGGAAGCGGAAGGCCTACAAATTCACGCCCACTTTTGACACAGCGCCGCTACTCGGGGTCCGTTAGAACGATGAACTGCAGCTCTCAATGCAATCTCTATGAGAGAATATGAGAATTAGCCTACTTTTAAAATGATCCTACATTAACTGGAGACGATATTGATTTAAATAAAAATATGTTTCCAAATGTATGGAGTGTCTTTGTCAACATATCTTCTTGTTTTCTTAATGTGTTTCACATTTAATTTGCCACTTTAACGAGTTACCCATAATGTAGCAGAGGGTAGACAGCAGACAGACAAGTTGTTGCATTTCAGTGACATCACTGACTTTACGAGCACCGAGCGCCGACCAGTGGCGTACCCACTGTAAAGGCAGGACAGGCGGTCGCCTGCCCAACTAAGATCTCGCCTCCCCTAAAAAAAACAAATAACCCGAAAAGGTCACGCATCCAACAAACTTTGAACCAAGCAGATTGGACCTTCTGTTCCAGAGATAATGACCAAAACATCTTGAAAACGGACACTTTCGCCAGTTTTCTGGGTATTGAAAACCTCAAGCACCGAGGGTGCGTTCGGAAATTGCGCATGAAACAATCACCTGTGTGTTCAGTCTCAATGTTGGTAAACAAATAATTGGTCTAAACGAAATGAAACACAGGACAGGAATAAGAGCAAGTGTCACGAGCCATTGATCATTAATTTGAATCAGCTGTCTAAATAAACCCTGTCTGTCTCTCCTCCCTGTCTATGTCTCCTCCCAGTCTCCTCCCAGTCTGTCTGTCTGTCTGTCTGTCTGTCTGTCTGTCTGTCTGTCTGTCTGTCTGTCTGTCTGTCTGTCCTCCCTCCCTGTCTCTTCTTTCACCTGGATGGAGCAATGACTGATTCCTGACTGGGAAGAATTCATCACCTTACCCATAACTATACTTCCCATCCTTCTAATATAAACACCATACTCCATGTTCTGCTGTGACAGTTGTCCCTCCCTTCCGAAAATATATAAATATCGAACATTTTTGGAAGATTTTTATTATTTTTATTATTTGTTTTAACACATAAATATTCCCTCTTCAGATGGGGGTCAAATACATCATACATACATCAGTTTGGGGGTCCTTGATATCAAAACGTTTGAGAACCACTGCCCTCGGAAACGTGTTGACTATTCTCATGGGAGGCGGGCATAGACAGTCTTTGATACATCGTGTATCAACGACTGTCTATGCCATATATCATACATGGCACACGCTTCTATAAAAACCTCAAGGTGCAGTGATGGTACAATAATGCCACATATTGTGTTCATTCAGGTTGGAGGGCCAAGTGCAGGAGAATCAATAAAGTCTGATTTGAGCCTGATTTATACTTTGTTGCACGATGCATGCCAAAAATAGCAGATCCACAAGCATGCATACATAAAAAATAATCCAAAAGAATATCAAACATTTTTAAAAAGATTTTCAGGAACAATTTGTCTCTTTTTTTTACATTGATTATTAACCTAATAAGTAGTGAAACTAGTAGATCGACAAGCTCACACACAATGTGTCGTAGTAGTAGTAGTAAAGCTTGTAGATCGACTATTTTCGACACGACACCGTCATATGACGTCATATGAGCTAATCGTTATTCTCACACAATGGTGTCATGCACCAAAAATACACATAGACAATCTGCAACCACTTCATTAGCGAGACGTACTTGTAGATCAGCTATTTGTGGATTGAGGGGACAGCCTGTGTGTGTTCCAGAAGCGGATGTGTTTAAACAACTGGTCATAAACAAGACATTACACACTGTCTTTAAAATGCCTTTACATGTATTCATAGGACGGTAAACCCAGTGCTCTGAAGGCTATAAATTAATACTCTGTGGTGCGACCAGTGTTGCTCGACAAATGCAACTGATCTGCATGCTAACAATGTAGTGTGTAAGGGTTTCTTTTTAGCAAGTGACATCCTTAACCCTTTGAGACCGGGAATGCATCTGTGTCATTTTAAGATTTCTTTGGCTATATAAAAATAGCAGATATACAAGCTCGTAGCGCGGCACCGAGTGCGGCGCTACGAGCTTGTAGATCTGCTATTTTTTTTTTAAATCGTGAAAATGTGTGCAAATCTTTAGTTTGAATATATATATGCTTTTTTAAAGCAAAAGTTTTTGACTCAAATCTTTGCTTCTGGGGATTTTACAAATGTCTTCTAAATCCTAAATCCAGTAGTTTTTTTCCTAAAGTTTTTTTTTCTTTATTTTTCTTTTTTACTTATGTTGCTATATTATCAATGGTTTTCTAACTTTTTTCTTGTCAAGGACCCCCAAAATAATATGTATTTGTCTAATATACAGTATAATAATAATATTTTGTTCCAGGGACCACCAGAAGCAAAGATTTGAGTTAAAAATGTATATAAAAGATTTGCACACATTTTCACGATTTTTCTAAAGAAAATAGCAGATCTGCAAGCTCAGCTTGTATATCTGCTATTTTTGAATAGCCAAAGAAATCTTAAAATGACACACATGCGTTCCCTTCCCGGCCTCAAAGGGCTAACCAATGGAGTTAAATTTAACCCATTAAAACCGGGAAAGCAACTGTGTCATTTTAGATTTTAGCGTTGGCTATTCAAAAAGATAGCAGATCTACAAGCTGGCAGCGCGGCACCGAGTGGCATTTTTAAAAAATCTTGAAAGTGCTTTCAGATGATGGTCCGCGGCCAAATACAGTACAATTTGGGGGCGGGGGTCCTGATTTAGAAGACATATCAGTGACAGACAAATCCTAAACTCTTTACACATGTTGCTATTTAAAACAACAAAACACATTCTCTCTCTCTCTCTCTCTCTCTCTCTCTGAAACAAGCACAGGGGCGGACTGGCCATTTGGCATACCGGGCATATGCCCGGTGTGCCAAATGGCCATATAAATATATTATATATATATATAAATATATTTTTGCTCCCGTTTTAGGATTAGTACGGTCATTTCCGGGTCGCGCGGCCCAATTATTGGTTACGTTAACGTTTGGGGCTGGGATGCTTTCCAGCAGTGGCGTAATTTACTGGATAAAACAGTGAACCCCACCCCCCCCCCGGGGGGTGGTGGGCTGGTTCGGACCAAAATGCCAGGGCTGAATTTTGCTCCCAGTCCGCCCCTGAACAAGCACATGACCAACCGAAAAATGCAGGTCAAACACGTAAGTGTGGCACATGGCAATGTACCTAAGGGTGTCTGTGGGTTTTATTAAATATTGGACCAATGAAAAGTATTAACCAGAGCTTGTGAATAAATAATAACTACATTGGATCCATTGGAACACAGGTTCTTATTTTTTCTTCTTTCATTTCCTGAAAAGTAGCAGTTTTGGACATACAAGGTTTCCACCCGACAGCGATGATTATGTTATGACGTATTGAAATTCCACAGCCATCTTTTGATAACTGAGGAATGTATTTTTGTGACAAAAACATTGCAGCTCTCTCAATAAATCTCCTATAGTACCATGCAAGTCGGGCAGCGTGCAGACATTTCTTTTGCTGTACAAAGAAGGAAAAAAAGCTAAATCCGTTGATATAGCATAAAGATATTGAAATAAAAGTGACATTTTGAATATTTTAACGCATCTGTGTCACTTTAAGATGTATTTGGCTATTGAAAAATAGCAGATCTACGAGCTTGTATATCTGCTATTTTTGAAAAATCTTGAAAAAAAATGTTTTAGATTTTTTTCAAAAAACTGGGGCCCCAATGTCTCCCCAGTTTAACTGTGGATTCCCTCTTTGCTGAGCAGATTTAGGTCTCTCACGCGGGAGTCCAGGGTTTAAATCCAGCACATAAATTCCAGCTTGAAATGCTCCATCAACTTTTATCCAACGTAGTTCTAATAAAAAATGCGCAAAACAGCATCTTAACCCTTTAAGGCCGGGAAGGGAACGCATGTGCGTCATTTCTTTGGCTATTAAAAAATGGCAGATACACAAGCTCATAGCGCGGCACCGAATGCCGCGCTATGAGCTTGTATATCTGCTATTTTTAGAAAAAAAAAATATTTGTTTTTGTGTGCATTTTTGCACATTTTTATTTTCAACTAAAATCTTTGCTTCTGGGGGTCCCTGGGACAAAATATTCTTAGATGGGAGGGGGTCCGCGGACAAATACATATTATTTTGGGGGCCCTTGACATGAAAAAAGTTTGAAAATCATTGATAATATAGCAACATATGTAAAAAATCAATTAAAAAAAACTTTAGGGAAAACAAACTGTTAGACATTTGTCAAATCCCAAGAAGCAAAGATCAAAAAAATTACACGGATGCGTTCCCGGTCTTAATGGGTTAAAAGGCTCTGGGATTTAATCTGTATTGTTTAATGTGTTTTCCACTATGTTTTATGGTACCATAAAATTACATGGCCGCACACAGCATTAAAGTGCATTTTCAGAATCACGGTCCAAACCAAATAATGGTACACTGTAAAGTCCTCAGGGTTAACGTAACCAAATGGACCCGTAATCCATTGACACTCTCAGAGTTACAGATAGACCGGTGGGATTTCTGAAATATGTGATTGTTAGAGGCATTTGGGGGTAAAAGTCGGGAACCAGGCCATTTTACATAATTCAAGGGTGCTGAATCAGAAAAACACAGTTCCCAAGCAAAATTCTTAGTGCTTAACCTCCTAATTTGCATATCAAAATGGCTGCCGATTTTGAAGTATTTCTTAAACAACTCTATAACAAAGCAAGCAAATCTGACAAATAAAGTGTATATATTTATGTTCTGAGGGTCATACAATGTGTGGAAGATATTTGTAATGTAATAAATGTAAATAAATATGCAAATTAGAGGCCACCATTACATAAAATGATGTACCGTAGTACTCAAACGGTGCAAAAGGTGCATCCCCCTTATTTTGTTCCTAATTATCTGTATTTTTGCCATCCTTAGGACATCTAAAATACATACTTTTTCCCCATGCTAAATGTTTAGTTTTTGACCTTCTAATCTGCATATTTGAATGGCTGCCAAATTGGCAAATTCGCACCTTTATCTTCAATAACTCTGTGGCCAGGCAAGCAAAATTGACAAATGAAGTGTCTATATACATTTTCTACAATGTGAGTAAAGAATTTGTAAGTAATATAATATGATAATATAATATAATATAATAATCAGCCTACTCCAAAATATGCAAAATAGCGGCCCCCATAACAGATAACGGTTTAGTACTCTAAAGATACTGTATTGGCCATTGTTGAACGAAAGTCTAGACACTAGACCACATTCATACAAGGAGGTTGATCATCACTCCGTTGCTGACATGCACACATGGCTGTGCATCGTAACCCAGATTTCCGGCATTTGCAACAACGTGTTGTGCATTGCTTATGGCATGCACATGAAATCATTTCTATAGGCTATACTAGCATGGAACAGGTTGGACTAGGCTAGAGTAGGTTGTACTAGACTCTAATACTCTCTATTAGGCTTTACTAGTCCCTTGTCAGCCCTGTAGATACTCAGACCATAGGGACTAACCACTGTGTACACAGGCCATAGCTTGTGTGTGCACGAGCAATAGTTTTGCATGAACCTTTGTAGACCATAGTACAGATCTGCCTTGTACAGCCTAATATAGCCTAGTACAGCCTAGCAAAGCCTACTAGAGATTAAAAAATCACACCCTGTGTGAAGGTAGCGGCGGCTTTGATACATTTTGTCATTGATATGTGTTTATAATGTGTTTATAGCCATGTGTCGCGTGAAGCTTGACCAATCACTTTGTTGACGCACCTGACCAATCAGAACGTTGACGCACACGGACAAAGTCAGGTATAGAGCGGCTAGAGCCGCTAAAAAGCCTATTAGAGACCAGTAGAGTCTAGTACTGTACAGCCTAGTACATCCAAGACTAGTCCAGCCTTTTGGGAGAACAGACTAGGGGAGGGTGGTATAGGCTATACTAGCATGGAACAGGCCGGACTAGGCTAGACTAGGTTGTAATAGGCTGTACTAGACTCTAATAGGCTCTATTAGGCTGTACTAGGCTCTTGTCCGCCCTGTAGATCCTCAACCCATAGGGACTAACCACTGTGTACACGGGCAATAGCTTGTGTGTGCACAAGAAATAGTTTTGCATGAACATATGTAGGCCAAAGTAAAGTACTGCCTTCTATAGCCTAATAGAGCCCAGTAAAGCCTAGCAACGGCTGCTAGAGCTGAAAGCAGACCATTAGAGCCCAGCAGAGACTAGTACAGTAAAACCTAGTACACCCAGGTCTAGCCTAGTCCAGCCTGGTGGGAGAACATAATAGGGGAGGGGGTACCAGGCTATGCTAGGACTGATAAGGCTGGACTAGGATAGATGAGGCTGTACTAGGCTGTACTAGACTCTAATAGGCTATATTAGGCTGTACTATGCTCTTGTCAGCCCTGTAGATCCTCAACCCATAGGGACTAACCACTGTGTACACGGGCAATAGCTTGTGTGTGCACGAGCAATAGTTTTGCATGAACCTTTGTAGACCATAGTACAGATCTGCCTTGCACAGCCTAATAGAGCCTAGTACAGCCTAGCACAGCCTACTAGAGCTTAAAACAGCCTATTATAGACCAGTAGAGTCTAGTATAGTACAACCTACAGTAGTACACCCATGACTAGTCCAGCCTTTTGGGAGAACAGAATAGGGGAGGGGGTACAAGGCTATGCTAGGACTGATAAGGCTGGACTAGGATAGATTAGGATGTACTAGACTATACTAGGCTCTATTAGGCTGTGCTAGGCTCTTGTCAGCCCTGTAGATACTCAGACCATTGGGACTAACCACTGTGAACACGGGCAATAGCTTGTGTGTGCACGATCAATAGTTTTGCATGAACCTTTGTAGACCATAGTACAGATCTGCCTTGTACAGCCTAATATAGCATTGTACAGACCAGCACAGCCTACTGGAATTTAAAACAGTCTATTAGAGACCAGTAGAGACTACAACATCAAAGCCTAGTACACCCAGGTCTAGCCTAGTCCAGCCTTTTGATGGAACAGACTAGGGGACGGCGATATAGGCTATACTAGCATGGAACAGACTGGACTAGTTAAGACTAGGTTGTACTAGGCTCTATTAGGTTGAACTAGGCTGTGCTAGTCCCTTGTCAGCCCTGTAGATACTCAGACCATTGGGATTAACCACTGTGTACACGGGCAATAGTTTGTGTGTGCACCACCAATAGTTTTGCATGAACATGTGTAGGCCAAAGTAAAGTACTGCCTTCTATAGCCTAATAAAGCCAAGTACAGCCTAGCAAAGCCTGCTAGAGCTGAAAACAGACTATTAGAGCCCAGCAGAGTCTAATACAGTAAAGCCTAGTACACCCAGGTCTAGCCTAGTCCTAGGACTAGGCAGTAATAGGCTGGACTAGGCTGTACTAGGCAGGGCCCATCGGGGGTGGGGGGGGACACAAGCCTGTATGGCAATCAACTGAAAAGTTAGGCTACATAGCTTAAACAATTTCAGCCTTTCCCTGTTGGCCGTCTAAGCGCATCTAGGAAGTTTCATAGGTTTTCGATGCTGGGAATTGGAGTTATGGCTGTTTAAAGCCCAGCCAATAGGAACACAGAGGGGCGGGGCTTAATACATTTCAGCTAGTCCCTGTTGGCCGTCTAAGTGTACCTATAGCCATCCCCATCCCACTCTATATAGTTGTGTTGAAAGTAGTTTGTGTTCAGTTATCAGTACCAGTTCTGTGGCTCTAACTCATTCTGGGGGTGAGTTATACATGGGGGCAATTTATTTTTTGGTCATCAGGGGCCAAATGTACCAGGATTTTTCTATGATCTAAATATGTATTTTAGATGTCTTAAGGATGGTAAAAATACAGATAAGTAGAAATAAAATAAAATAAGGGGGATGCGGATGAATCACTTTAAGTATGAAACCGTTTTCTGTAATAGTGGCCTCTAATTTGCATATTTATTTACATTATTTACATTTATTTACATATATTACATTATAAATACCTTCCACACATTGTCTGACCCTCAGAATATAAATATATACACTTTATTTGTCAGATTTGATTGCTTTGTTATAGAGTTATTTAAGAAATACTTCAAAATCGGCAGCCATTTTGATATGCAAATTAGGAGGTTAAGCACTAAGAATTTTGCTTGGGAACCGTGTTTTTCTGATTCAGCACCCTTGAATTATGTAAAATGGCCTTGTTCCCAACTTTTACCCCCAAATGCCTCTAACCTCCTTATAGAAGGCCTTTTTTCTGAAATCCCTCCTGTCTTCACGCATTAGTGAGCTTGTCGATCTGCTATTTTCTTGCGAAAGCTTTCCCCACAATGTGGATGTTGAGACCTGAAGCCGATTCCACATGTCTCCTAAATCTCAACAGTTTTCTGAAAAACGTAAGTTTCTATATCAGTGGTGCTCAATCTTTTTCATGTCAAGGACCCCCAACATTATAATTTGGCCGCGGACCCCCATCAAAATATTTTGTTCCAGGGATCCCCCAGAAGCAAATATTTGAGTTAAAAATGTTCGCTTAAAAAAATGTATATATTCAAAGATTTGCACACATTTTCAAGATTTTTCAAAAATAGCAGATCTACAAGCTCATAGCGCGGCACTCGGTGCCGCGCTATGAGCTTGTAGATCTGCTATTTTTGAATAGCCCAAAGTGTAAAATAATGCTTTTTTTTAGCTCAAATCTAAAAAAAACAATGTTCCAGGTCTTAATGGGTTAAAGTGGATAACGACCACTGATGTAAATGATGGTATACATTTACACATGAACTGCTGGGATGTACGCTACACAACCATAACACACGTATGGTATTGGTTTTACTTGTGGGTTTTGGAAGAGACGGTCCCAGTCCGCTATAACCCAACACACAACAGTAGCAGGCTGTCACTACTCATTACTGGCAGACACGCAGCAGCTCTGCTCAAAGTCAAGATGTAACTTTACTCTTCTACCCCAGATTCGAAGCCAGGTCTACAGCGCATTCAATTTTACCACCGATCTAATAGAGCCTGCCTGCTTGCTCTGAGGAGAAATAGAATTTTGACCTTGAATTAAAAATGTGTGTCAAATCAGAAACAGGTTTGTGTCAAAGGTCTTGTCCAACCTAGACACTATCTAAATGTCTCAATAGAAGAGCAGGGAGACCAAATAAAACCACCACAATGTTATAAGTTATATATTGTACTAACATACTCTACCATACAAATTGAACAACATAACATGTTATGCACTAAAATAAATGACATAAAGCCAGAGTCTCTTCAAGTCAAATGATCAAATCAGCATTGATGATTTTGGGGGATAAACAATTACCTCATGGACATACATACAGTTAGCGCAAAATCACTTACTCTATATACTGATAAGTGATAACCCATTTGGCTGGCAAATTGAAACACTTAAAGCCTTTTTATCAGGTTGATTTGTTGAGTAGTTACTGCTCATTAAGCTTTGTAGGGCAGTACTTGAGTAAATGTACTTAGTTACTTCCGCTACACCTACAGATACAGAGCAGTAGCTGTAGCTGTCATTCCTTGCTACTTGCAGACATGGAGAAGCTTTTCTCTAGGTAAAGACAACCCCTTAACTTCACCCAAACACAACATTAACTTCACCCAAACACAACATTTTAACTTCACCTAAATACAACCTTAACTTCACCCAAACACAACCTTAACTTCACCCAAACACAACCTTAACTTCACCCAAACACAACCTTAACTTCACCCAAACACAACCTTTACTCCACCCAAACACAACCTTTCAACGTCACCCAAACACAACCTTAACTTCACCCAAATACAACCTTAACTTCACCCAAACACAACCTTAACTTCACCCAAACACAACCTTTCAACGTCACCCAAACACAACCTTAACTTCACCCAAACACAACCTTTCAATGTCACTCAAACACAACCTTAACTCCACCCAAACACAACCTTGACTCCACCCAAACACAACCTGCTGCAACCCCTTAAATTCACCCAAACAAAACCTTAACTTCACCCAAACCCAACTTTTTTTCAAATTAAGAAAACTTTTTGAAAAAGAAAAAATACTAAACAAAACTTGTGAATGGGGCTATTCTGCATAATGAGACATTTTACTCTTGGTACTTTCAGTATATTTTGATGCCAACAATGTGTGTATTCGTATTTACTTACTTGCTTTGAATATAGCACTTTTAATTTACTAGAATTCTTCTACATTGTAAAACAAATTAGAGTACTTCTTCCAACACTGAAACACGCACACAAAAGTGCTTCGCTCACTTCCACGGCCCAAAGCCCCACAAGGATTTTAGAAATGTCTCGGTCGACAAGACCTTTCTCAAGATCGTGAGAAAGGTCTTGTCGACCGAAACGTCAATGCAGAGGTGAAGTCAGAGTGTGCAGGATTCCTTTTTATTTTTATGGAAACTCTGACACACACACAAACACACACACACACGCGCGCGCGCACGCACACGCACGCATGTGCGCGCACGCACACACACACGCACGCACACACGCATGCATGCACACACACAAACCAAGATTATAAGACTATAAAGTAAACTGTGGCAACATAAAAACAAAGAGCAGTAAATTACAGTTGGATACAATGAGTGGGTTATATAAAATGAGCTACTGTTGACATGGCCTGTCACCAGTGGTGCAAGTACATTTACTTGAGTACTGTACTTAAGTACATTTTGGGAGTATTTTCTCTTTTTCAAGCTGATGAATGAATCCGCTATACGTTTCAAATAGAAATATTGTACTTTTGACTCCATTACATTTCTAGGAAGCAACTAAAAAGTATATATATATATATATATATATATATATATTATGAATTCACCACTTAAAGGACGACTTTTTCATTCATAAATGATTCATATCTTGATATAATTGGTCCTCACTAATGCACATTATAATATGGCACCATTATTTTCTACTTGGTCTGTGTCTCATAGGAGGGCTTTGGACAGTTCAGAAACCCGCCTACCAGTGACATCATCGTAAGGCGTCGTCCCCCCCCCCCCCCCCCCCCCCGTTTTTTCTCCTTCGTTCTCTTTTTATTAACAGAAGAAAAATGGCTTCCATTATATCATGCATACTTTCCTGGAATAGAAAGCCCTCAAAATTAGTTAGTGCAAATGATATGAAGATAGGTTGAACATGGGTGACGTCGTCCTTTAAGCCCTACTTAAAATATAAAGAAAATAGCCGATATACAAGCTCACGAAGTGTCGCAGCGCAACACGCTGTGAGCTTGTAGATTTTGGGGGTTTCTGGGAATGTCTCGCTCCCAAGAAAAGTTCCTAGAAATGCCTAGAAATGTAGTGAGGTCAAAAGGACAACATTTATTTGAAATGTAGTGGAGTGAAAGGCATGTGCTCTCCAGCTCTTTAATAAACAGAAAATACAGTTGCCAATGTTTCCAATTTCAGCCAATCAGGAGAGAGTACCCATTTATCAGCTTCAATAGGCTCTATTCACAGCAGCCATATTTTCACTTCCTTAACAGGTGTTACCAATGATACTAATGAAGGCTCTGTTCCATTTAGTGTAGCACAGTGGTTCTCAGATTTTTCAATTTCCACCACCCCCATAACTCTGAGAGTGTACAAATGTAACCAAATGGACCCTTACGGGTCCATTTGGTTACATTTGTACACTCTCAGAGTTACACACCCGTAAGGGGCCATTTGGAACCCCCTCAAGGACCCACATTTTAGTCCCACTGGTGTAGCAGTGTTTCCAGTGAGCCAACATGCACAATATCAGCACCCTGACTCTGTTTGACCAGAATGGAACAGAGTCTGTGAACACCTGTGAATGTCTTCATAATATGGCTGCTGTGCATAGAGCCTATTTCATAATGTTCTAGTTTCAATTGTGTCCGCTCATTTCTTTGAGTCATCACTTCCAATTGCACTTGTTTATCCTGTATTGTGTATGAGTTCTGTCTCCTGAGTGGATGAAATCGGTATCCTGATCTGGCAATGCATTTTATCTTTACTAAAGAGCTAGAGAGACAGGGAGAACCCTGTTACTGAACAAAAATAGCAGATATACAAGCTCATAGCGCGGCACCGAGTGCCGCGCTACAAGCTTGTATATCTGCTATTTTTGAAAATTTGTGAAAATGTGTGCAAATCTTCTGAATATATATATTTTTAAAGCAAACATTTTTAACTCAAATCTTTGCTTCTGGGGGGTCCCTGGAACAAGATATTTTGATGGGGGTCCGTGGCCAAATACATATAATATTTGGGGTCCTTGACATGAAAAAGATGGAGCTAACCTATGGGTCAATGGGTTAACCTACCGTCAAGTACAGTACTCAAGTAAATGTACTTAGTAACAGTCCACCAGTGCTTGTCAGTCTGTCATTTAGTATAGTCTACACACACAGAGCCCTTGTAAACAAACACACGCTCACGCCTCAGGGAGCTGCAGTGACAGTGGCAGGGGCGTCACGGCCATTCACTGTGCGTACGACGCGACACCCTCACTCTCACAGATCCGTAATTTAATACCCCTCACTTTTTGAAAAAAAAAATATATATTTTTTTGATAATAAATCGGTAAAATCAGGCAAAAATAAGAATTAAACAATCTAACCCTAACACCGAAATAAAGTAAACAAAACACGAAAAAAACTAACAAAATCCGCCCCAAAAACGCAAAAAATTGAAAATACAAAATGTGTTTACATTTGACAGTTACAAATGTTTTTCACAATTTTTCAAAAATAGCAGATCTACAAGCTCATAGCGCGGCACTCGGTGCCGCGCTATGAGCTTGTATATCTGCTATTTTTGAATAGCCAAACTGTAAAGTAAGGGGTATAGTCCACCGAAAGTCCATCCCCCCCACCTTCTGAGAGCCTGTGACGTCCCTGTGTGTTCCCAGCATGCATTGAGACACATGATGCTCTTCGCCGCCAAAACCTGCTCTTTAACCTAATCATCATGAAGCTGCTATTTCACTGGATGCCAGACACCACAAGCCAGTTTAGGTGTAGCCACGTGAAACTATGTCTGGGAGCAACAACATTCGGCGAAAATAGGCGATCTACAAGTGTTTGCCAAATGTTCACCCCAAGCAGTGGTGGAAAGTAACTAAGTACATTTACGTAAGTACTGTACTAGTACAATTTTTAGGTATTTGTACTTTAGTTTAGTATTTCCAATTTCCAATAATTTTACTTCACTACTCCACTACATCTCAGAGGCAAATATTCTACTTTTACTCCACTACAATTATTTGAAAACTTTAGTTTTACCACGGTTTTCCGTTTACTACTCACTATGGGATATCAGCGCCCCCAGGCGATGTACAGAGCAACACACACGCTCCCGATGCTAATTCACTGATTGGCTTAGGGTATGTCACGAGTCCGGAAGACCCGGGAGTACAAAAGCTCCACGTGACATAGGCTCTTCCTCTTTTCACCACTCTGCATGCGAATGCGCAGACAGCTATCACACACAACAGTTAAGTATAAAGATTTTTTCAACGTAACCCAAAGCGGGAATAAGGAGTATTCCCCACGGGAAAAATCTTGCTACTTATAAGTCATCTCCCGAGACTTATATAAAAATTTTCCTGAATTATCTTCTAAGTGTTTTCATTCATTCTTGGTCTGTTTTGAAAAAACGCCGGTTAGCGGCTATGTAAGCTAACCGAGTTGCTAGGCTAACGCTAGGAGCTAGGCTACTAGCTAGGCCTTTAGCCTGTTGTTTTCCCAGACCGAGGACCAAGATGGAACCACCGAGGAGTGGCGGGTTCGCGGAAAGCGACCTCCTCGTCGCCGCAGACGACCCCCACCGCGTCTGCATCCACTGCTGGGGGGTCGATCACGCGTTCTGCGCCGGGACCCACCCGGGCGAGCCAGATGCGTGCCCGAACTGCGCGATGTTCACCGTTCCTCAACTCAACGCTCGGCTTGTCAGGGCTAGGACCCTGGTCGGCTGGACTAGACGAGACAACGGTGAGGCCTCAACCGAGGAAGAGATCCTCGATCCTGTGGCGGCTGGTTTCAACGAATGGCTAGCCTCACTAAGCAACAGGTTGTTAGCAGCGCTGTTCTAGCTTAGCTTGCTCGCTAGGACAACACCAGCTCGTTAGCCTCCTCTGGCCGGCGTCTGTACCACGAAGGACGAGACTATACGCCGACATCCAGCGTGAGAGCTCCTGGATGAAGAGCAACCGCGAAAAGATTCATCGGGTGCTTTGAGACACATAAAACGTTTTCATAAGAGTATGTTGAACTGTTTATGCTGTTTCCACTGTCTCTGTGCTTTATTTTGTTCCATTAAAAATTCCCAAAATACACAAGCACAATATCCAGCCCCGGTCAGGAGGTCACGACGCTAGGGGTCCCAGGGGGTCCCCGGGCGTTGATGGCCTCCTCTAATAAGCCCATTGTGCCCATTGTGCCTGTCAGGCCTGACTTGACAGCATGATAGACACTAATGGGATACTTCTCTGCCTGTTTTCAACAACTGTCGGGGGGCATCGACTCATTGGGATCACTAGGTGGTCCCCGTGTTGATAACCCCCCCTTATAAGCCCAAAGCGCTTGGACTGTCCCTTGGCGACTTTCCAAACGCTGCTGGGATACATTGTAGACATGCTTGAATAAAATGCAGGTAATATAAACCTTACTAGCTGGTCAGCTGAAAGCTAAGTGCTACCTGTAGCTAGAATAAGCTAAGCTAGGCTAAGCTAAAGGCTAAACTAGGCTAAGCTAAAGCTAAACTAGGTAGCCCGGCCACGCCGGTTTGTACCCTCTGTCCACTAGGGGGCGCCAGAGCGTCACTGTGCGACGGAGGGTTCACAAATGGCCGCCGGGTCAAGGGTCGGACCCAGTGACCCGCTGTGTTTACAATCTGTTGAGTACCGTGTCACGCCAGCCTCTGGGGGGCGACAGAGCGCTTCCTTCAGGGAAGGCGGCTAAACACCAAGGGAGCAGCGTGGGATGCTTCCGTACTCAGTCACGTGACCCCCACGCGCTTACCGTCAGGACCAGCGCTACTTCCCTTCAATGTCCCTAACGGTGGATTAGGTGTCGACGTCACCTGTTTCCATGGAAACGGATGTCAACGTCTCCTCGTTCCTGGTGAGTTAGCCGTCACCAGCTATGGTACATGCTAGGTTAGCATAGCCTCCAGTCTGGCTGCTGTTGTTTCACGTAGCGGCTAACTAGCCTCACTAACATCGACACAGTTAAAGAGCAGTGTTGTTTTGGTGCAGCGCTTAGCCAGCCCCCCCCTAAAAACAACGCTGCGGTGGCCATAGCTCCTGGTTAGCCAAACAGCTTCAGGTAGCAGCTAAAGGCTTAAAGCGACCTGTAGCTAGGCTAGACTAGGCTAGGCTGAGCTTACAAGCTAAGCTAGTTAGCCCTTTGTCTGCACTACCACGATGGAGGCTCCGTTTCATCGGGTGCTTTGAGACACACATAAATTGTTTTCATAAGAGTATGTAAAACTGTTTATGTTGATTACACTGTCTCTGTGCTTTATTTTGTTTCATTAAAAATGTCCTAAAATACACAAGCATATTATCCAGCCCCGGTCAGGAGGTCACAACGCTAGGGGTCCCAGGGGGTCCCCGGGTCGATGGCCTCCTATGGACACAGTTAAAGAGCAGTGTTGTTTTGGTGCAGCGCTTAGCCAGCCCCCCCCTAAAAACAACGCTGCGGTGGTAGCTCTTGGTTAGCCAAACAGCTTCAGGTAGCAGCTAAAGGCTTAAAGCGACCTGTAGCTAGGCTAGACTAGGCTAGGCTGAGCTTACAAGCTAAGCTAGTTAGCCCTTGGTCTGCACTACCACGATGGAGGCTCCGGTTCATCGGGTGCTTGAGACACACATAAATTGTTTTCATAAGAGTATGTAAAACTGTTTATGTTGATTACACTGTCTCTGTGCTTTATTTTGTTTCATTAAAAATGTCCTAAAATACACAAGCATATTATCCAGCCCCGGTCAGGAGGTCACAACGCTAGGGGTCCCAGGGGGTCCCCGGGTCGATGGCCTCCTATGAGCACTTTGTGCTTTGAGACACACATAAATTGTTTTCCATAAGAGTATGTTAAAACTGTTTATGCTGTTTATACTGTCTCTGTGCTTTATTTTGTTCCATTAACAATGTCCTAAAATACACAAGCACATTATCCTGCCCCGGTCAGGAGGTCACGACGCTAGGGGTCCCAGGGGGTCCCCGGGTCGATGACCTCCTATGAGCCGTTGTGCCTGTCAGGCCTGTTTCACAGCATGGTAGACACTAGCGGACGCCACAGTACGAGTCCACTGGACCGCGTGGCGACGTCATCGGTCCCAGTGGAAACGGGCACGTTGTCCACGGGACTGATAACAGCGGCGCCCCCTCCCGACTCGCTCGCTCGGTGAGCAGCTTTTGGGAGGGTTGCAATCCGAATCTGTTTACTTTCCCAGTACATCAGCGTTGCACTGTGTTTTTACTGGTTAAGCTCAGTACAGCAGTAACACACTGTGGTTGTACTGATCAGCTCCCCTGAACAACAACAACAACAACACATTGTGGTTGCACTGGTGTGTTTTCCATATGCCTTGTGTTACTTCCTATGTCTGACGAGTGTTTCTCTCTCATGCGGAAGATAGAAGCAGCCTTGACACTGAGAGAGGAGGCCTCTCTCCTGAGCAAGGGCGTCATCAGAGAAATATCTACGAATCAGAACCAACTGGGGTTTTCTGTTCAAAACTTTTTTCTGATGAGAAGAAAAGGGGGGGGGGGCGTACGGCCCTCTCTGAATCTGAAGGGCCTCAACAAGTGCCTAATGGGTTCCTTTTCAATGTTGACGACCGTGAAGCCGTTGCGAACGGTACGTCAGGGGCACTGGTGGACGGGCATCGACCTCTAGGTTGCTTGCCTCCACGTTCCAATCTGGCCTCCACACAGAAATTTCCTGCACTACAAAAGGGAAGTGTACGAGTACATGGTTCTCCCTTTTGGTATGTCATTGAGCCCGCGGGTGTTCGTAAAGTGTACCAATGCGGCCATTGCTCCACTACGGAGACAGGGAATCCGTCTGTCGACCTACATCGACGTCTGGTTAATAGCCGCGGGCTCGGAGGGGGAGGTGGCGCGGCACACGGCCGTGGCCATCTCCCACCTGACGTCACTGGGTTTTCACAATCAACGCCCAGATGAGCGTTCTGGTTCCGTCCCAGCGGGCCACCTTCTTGGGGATCTCGCTGGACTCGAACACGCTCAGGGCACGCCTATCCAAGGAGAGGATAGACAGCGTTTTGGCTTTGTGAGGTCTTTCCGCCAGGGGCGTCAAGTTACTTACAAACAATGCATTTAAGCGGTGGGTCTTCTGGCTTCGGCCACTCACTTAATCCGCTAAGGCAGGCTCTACATGGGACCTGCTCAGAGGTGGCTGAGGGCTCTTCGGATCCCGCCCACCTCAGGTCGTCGCTCAGTGACGGTGTCTCCATGGTGCATGGAGGCACTCAGACCATGGTCACGAGCAACCTTTCTGTCCCAGGGGGTCAGTATAGGAGCTGTGATTTCGTGTTGGACGGTCTAGCACGCAGATAACGCTATGGTGCGATTCACGACTCGCATCCATACAGGCGTCTTATGTGCCGGGCCTCCAGAACCGCGGAGCGGACCTGCTGTCCAGAGGCGGTCTCCGTTACGGAGAGTGGTTTTCGATCCGAAAGTGGCGGACCAAATCTGGTGTAGGTTCGGCCGCCCCCAGATCGATTTGTTTGCTTCTGAAGAGAACGCGAAGTGTTCTCGTTTTTTCTCAGTGAAGGCGGGGGACCGCTCCATGGGCATGGACGCCTTGGCACACAGTTGGCCGAGCGAACTGCTTTATGCCTTCCCGCCAATGGAGTTGATCCTTCCTACGTTGGAGAGGATCAGACTCCTGGGTTTGTCGGTGTTGCTGGTGGTCCCAGCGTGGGGCACGTGGAGATCGGAGATAACTCCGCTCCTTTAAGACGTGCCTCTGGCCCTCCCTGTCCTCGTGGACCTGCTGCGGCAGGGAGGGGACGAGGTGTCCCACGGACGCCCTCAGGACCTAGACCTGGGGGTTGGCCCGTGAAGAGGGCAATTTTGAGCTCGTGTGGCCCCCCCGCTGACGTGGTGGCTACCATTCAGGGCGCGAGGGCCGTGTCCACGAGGAATGCTTATGATGTTAGATGGAATATGTTCGCATCTTGGTGTCTGGAGCAGTCACCGGTGGTGATGGCTTTCCAGGCCTCGGTGTGTAGCATTCTCACTTTCTACAAAAAAGGTTAGCCCGGGATTTATCCTTCTCAGCAGTAAAGGTGTATTTAGCGGCCATTTCGGCTTGCCACGAGGCGTTCGATGGCAAGACGGTGGGCCAGCATCCCTTAGTGCGCCGGTTGCGGCGCCAGGAGAGCTAGACCGGTTAACAGGCCACTGTTCCCAGTCTGGGATCTGACGGTGGTGCTGGATGCACTGTGCCGTCCCCCGTTCGAGCCTTTTGAGTCTGCTGATTTGAGGATCGTCAGTCTCAAAACGGTCCTCTTGGTGGCCCTGTCTATGGCTAAACGGGTCAGCGACATGCACGCGCTCTCGGTGAGTCCGGAGTGCATGAAGTTCCTGAACAACGACAGAAGGGTTTTGCTTAAACCCAACCTGACGTTCGTTACAAAGACCGGGGTGGTGGCCCCAGACCCGGTTGAGTTGGTGGCTTTTCATCCGCCTCCCTTCGTTTCGGCGGAGGATAAGCGGTTGCATTGTCTCTGTCCAGTGAGAGCCCTGAAGCTCTATTGTCAGAGGACAGCGGCCAATCGTTCATCGACGCAACTCTTTGTCTCTTTTGGCGTGGGGGTTCAGAGGAAGGCGGTCACTAAGACGACGCTTTCTAGATGGATCCGAGATGCCATTAAGCTAGCTTATGTGAGCAGTGGGGCCCCAGTCCCGGGGGGTCTGAGGGCCCACTCTACTAGAGGCATGGCTACGTCCTGGGCTCTCTACAAGGGAGCTTCGATCCAGGAGATCTGTGCAGCGGCAAATTGGTCGTCTCCTTCGACTTTTGCGGCCTTTTACAGCCTGGACGGGGCGGCGGCGTCCTTGGCGCGCGCGGTCCTAGGCGTAGCAGATGCCTCCAGGCCAGTGAAGGGAAGGGAGTAGGCTTGGGGCTTTTCTCCCTATCTCTCGACTTCCTCTGGGGTTTCCATGAGACCAGCTGGGCTGGCTCCCAGGAGATGGGGCCCTGTTCCTCATATTGAGTTATGAGGCAGGCCTGTGTCTGCCTGTTAGTAAATAGGCGGACTCTGGAGCCTGTCAGGGCCTAGTCTTTATTATCTATCCCGCGCCCCAGCCCGGTGGGTTGGGGGCGCCCGTGGGGCCGTAGGTCACGTCCGTGTGGGCGGGACCTAGGGGCTGAGGGGCGTGCGGGCCTGTCAGGGTTGTGTGGCTCATTACCTCAAGGGGGGTTTATGAATCCCATAGTGAGTAGTAAACGGAAAACCGTGGTAAAACTAGAGGTTACGAATGTAACCCCGGTTTTAGTAGGTTTGGAGTTTACTACTCACCAGACACCCCTTTCTGTGCGCATTTGGCATGCAGAGAGGTGAATGTTAAGAGGAAGAGCCTATGTCACGTGGAGCTTTTGTACTCCCGGGTCTTCCGGACTCGTGACATACCCTAAGCCAATCAGTGAATTGGCATCGGGAGCGTGTGTGTTGCTCTGTACATCGCCTGGGGGCGCTGATATCCCATAGTGAGTAGTAAACTCCAAACCTACTAAAACCGGGGTTACATTCGTAACCTCTAGTTACTAGTTACTTTGTAGATTTTGATTATTATTACAAAACACATTACCCACTTCAGCCCAGGGGCGTAGCCACGGGTGGGCATAGGTAGGCCTGGGCCCATCCATTTGGTTTTTCTGCCCACCCAAAACAAATTAAAAAAGAAAAGAATTATAATATTTTTTTAAATTTTGATATCATATTCAGCCAATTTGATAACAGTGTATCCAAAATCCGTCACAAACCCGCAAAAAAAGTATCAAGAACCGCTAATAGCCGCAACATTTTCACGCACGGTCCGGGCACACATGCCACACGTGCATGTGTGCCCACCCGCGACTGCCGAGGCCCAGCCTCGGCTAGCGTTCTGGCTACGCCACTGCTTCAGATCTATGTACATTTTGACCATTTGAAAATAGGCGATCTACAAGCTCACAATGCGTCGCAATGCGACGCATTGTGAGCTTATAGATCTGCTATTTTTACACATTTTATACATTTGAAAACTTGTGAAATGGGACATTCTGCATAATGAGTACTTTCTACCTCCATTCAGAGTGGAGTGAAATTGGAGGGCTGGCCACTTGCCACGCCAGACAACTGGAATCCAAACTATTTACATATGTGATTCTCAACCTCTTTTTTTATTACAAAGACGCCTAGTTTAATATGCCATATTAACAAGAGCTTGTGACTAATTAATAACTAAATTGGATCCATTGGAACACAGGATGTTTTTTCCCAATTCTTGAAAAGTAACAGTTTTGGACTTCCACCCGACAGCGGCTAAATGCATTATCTGCTGCAGTGCAGTACCACAAGTTCAGTCAGATAACTCACAAATAGATTGAGACCAATAATAGCTTGAGAACATTTTTATTTATAAATGTAAATGCAAGTGTGAATATAATATTCACACTTTGTTATGGGTCACAAGTTATGTACATACGTATGTGTATGTGTATGTGTATGTGTTTATTTATTAATTTAAGAGGTAGTGAAAATTAGCTGATGTACAAGCTCTCAACGTGTTGCAA